>NW_010107742.1:114616-115210 GCF_000699245.1 Pterocles gutturalis
TTGTGGGGGGGGGGGGGAGAGTTTAGGCTTTTGGGTTTTTTCATTTTGGGGCCACACATGCTCAAAGTAAGATTTGTATTGCGTATCTCAAAGGAACCCACACAGTATACCTGTAAGAAATACCAAACAATCATAAGCAATGCCCCACAACTTCTGCTCTCTGTGGATGTATGTACAGAGAAGATGAAAAGGAAACTAAACACCAAATTGAATAACACAGCCTCTAAAATAAATCACAGCAGTCAGTAACCAACATTCTCAACATTCTTTTGGAAAAACAATAAGAAACTATTGCCAACTCTGCACACTCTTGCAAATTAATTTCATTATTTAAAAAATGTTGCATTTTTTCACTTCTAGAGAAGAAAATCAGGGTGTAAAGAATGTTTAAGAATGTATCTTCTTTCCGTATCAGATACTCCAGATATAACTGACTGACCTGATTACTCTCTTGGAAGCAAATAAATCAATGAAAACAATTAGCTAAGAGGAAATTATATGATTGGTGGTTCAGCAAAGGTCAATTATTTCCAAATGTGGGTATCCTAACTTTTGTTGATAGAACGCCTTGAGTTGGAAAGGACCTTAAAGATC
>NW_010107743.1:0-30332 GCF_000699245.1 Pterocles gutturalis
CTGCAAGGGCACTTCGGCCTTTGGAGGAACCCTCTTCTTCCTGTTGGTCGTTGCCATTGCCTTTGCAAGCTTCCATTCCTCTGCATTAGTGGCTTCTGCCCTGTCTGCATTAGTGGTCCCCCTTTCTTCTGGGTGTACAGGTAGAGCGGTTATTGGTTGTTTATCCACGGGTTGTGGGTCCACAGCAGACTGTGCCTGGAACCAGCTGTCCATCTCGTTCTCAGCTTCCCTGACACTACGCAGCCTTCTCACCACCTCCTGCAGCTCAACCACCTGCCACAGGAGGTCCTCCACCTGCGCACACCTTGTGCAGGCAGGTCTGCCCCCTGCCCCCGGAGAAGGGTCCCGGCACCTCCCAGCCTCTCCCTTCTGCAGCTCCACCTGGGCGCAAGCATCAGTCACTTCAGGAGCAGATGGTGCAGACCCCCCAGCCAGAGCTGCAGCCTTTGCAGCCTTTGCTCTAAGGCGAGTACCTGCCATTCTGCCTGGAGGGTAGGTAGGATGTCCTTGCTTTGCCTGGTCCTCAGGTGTGCCCTCCTTCCAAGAGATGCCCTTCCACACAAACTGCCATGCAAACTGCCGCATAAACCTCTGCGTTCCCAGTGGGCAGCGGCCGGCCACTGCCCTCCCTGAGGCAGATTTTAAGGACAGGCTCGTGGTCACTGTTGCCCCGGCACTACCCATGCCACGTCAGCATCTCTTGTGAGAGCTGGCAGTTGGAGTCGGTTTACTCCACTCTCCCAGTCTCCCGGCGTTTCCCTGGCAAAGGAAACTCCCAAAACCTTCTGTACCTCGAGATCGGTCTGTCCAGTGATCCCTGAACTGTCCTTTTCCTGCTGGAACTATTGAAAGGAATGGTGGAGAGTTTGAACGGGGTGTTGCAGAGTGCTGGAACACAGGTCTCATGGGGAACAGGCACTGAGTGTTTAGCACCAGGATGAAACTCTTTAGGTTCTTCTTGCAAGGGAAAAGGCAAGCCATGCACCTCTGGGTATTTATCTGTGCATCCTGGGAGAGGAGGGCAGGTGATGGAATTGAAAGGCAGGCAACCATATATAGATTGATGGGGAATTCCGCTTGCACAAAACCTAATTCAATTTGGGCTGCCATGCAGAGAAGCAGACTTGTCAGTAAGAATTCCAAAAAGGGATTAGATGCCTTAAATTGAGACAATCTCCATTTGTAATTACCCTGCTTGGGATAACATTTCTGTGGGGTACTTAGCCCTGTTGTTTGGGGAATAAACTGATACGCAGCTGGGTTTGGGACAGGAGTTCCCTGGGCTGAAGAGTATTAAAACGAAAGGAACATTATGCACCTTTTATTGCTTCCTCCAAAACACTTGGTTACCAGCCATAGCTGTAGGCAGTCCCTGAACTAGACTGGCCATCAGTTTATATCTCTGGAGCATTTCTAATGTCCCTGCATTATATTACATTAGCGTGATAATGCAGGCAATTCTGCTCTGCAAAGAGCATAGTCAGAGCATTATGAAGCACTGCAGTATTAATGCAGCTTGCTGTTACCCAATATGTTGTTGGGAAGAAATACAAGGAAATATAACTAAGCTTGTAATATTACAAAAAAAATTAAAATACAAGGGAAAAACTTCATTACAGAGCAGAACAGGCATGCACAGGGATGAGTGCTCTGCTGGTAGAAAACCGCTCAGCATAAAAGAAACTGAGCAAGAGAGAACCGCAACCACTGTGTTCTCACATGAGCAACAAACATGAGACACAGGATAAACCTTTGGAGAACATGAAGCTCCTGAGCACCAGTTTATTGCTGCTTGTGCTGAGCAGTGTATCTTTTTGGTGTGACAGTGGAGGCTCAAATGCTGTCAAAGTGACAATGGTTTCTCTCTTGTGGGAGAAAATAGCCATTTCACATAGAAAGTAAAGCCTTCAAACACTGTAAACAGAGAAACAGCCTTTATGGGCCACCTACTCTATAAGGCATGACTGAAGGGAAAGGTAAAAGGAAATGTTTAATCCCACAAGAGTGACAGGAATAACATTTGGGACTGAACTGCAAACTTTTCAGAAGCATGGAGTCAGTCACAGGGGAAACACTAGAGAAGATAAAGAAGATTAAGACAGCCTCTTACATTGCCTGAACCTACTTGCTGCACAAGGAAATGCAAGATTTCCTTGCCTGAGCAAACAGTGACACTTATGTTTGTATACCTGAGATAAGGAAGACAGAAGCATAGATTTACAGCATATGTGTATTACACTTCTGGTGATTATGCAGTTCATAGTACTGATCCTTCAAAACTATACACATTTGTAAGTCGGATCTTGTGAACAGTCCCATTAATCTCAGTGCAATTATTCCTGATTACAATATTAAACACAGGTATGAGTCTTCTTGTAACTCTTTATCATTAATTCCTGAAGAAGAAAATGGCCAGGATTAAGGAAATGGCTTTTTCTCTTCTGTATTCTTAATTTATTTTCTTCTGTTCAAGTCCCAGTCAGACCAAAGTCCCACCCCAAAAGTCAGATATGGACTGTCTGATGGCTACAAAATCATGCAGCTGCCCAGAGAAACAAACAAGTCTTGGATGCTCCCTCAGTGCCAGCTGGGATGGTAGAAGACCCTGGCTTGGAGCACACCTGTACCATGGTTAAGGGCTCCCGGTTTTGTACTCGGAGACATTAGAAAACCTCCAACCAGCTCCAGGCAGATCATAGGACATTGTCCTAGGTTACCGAAATTCAAACATTCAGAGAGAGGTTTTGTTATGTTTGTTGCCTTTGCAGGATCCTGGTATCAGTATCCCTATCAAGTGACTTACATTATAGGATAGGAGAATTTCCCCCCACCTGAGAAGTTTAAGAGAGACTTAAAAAATAAAGCATGTGTGAGCAATAGATTTCACAGATGTTTAAACCACCATGGCTTATTCTATGAAAAGACTACCACTGACATTGACAAGGTAGGTACTGTTCCTTCCAGAGATTTTAGGACTTTTGCTTTCTTTCTCAGGGGGTCTGAAGCTAGTGACATCTTTGGCTAGGATCTTTGTTTGCTCTGTGAGAAGAACTTCAGCAAGTCAAGCTGTGCCCAAAGAGCACTGGAGATGGCCCAGAGGACTGAGACATTTGGAACGGGATACGCACATGTAATGCAAAGCTCATGTGTTTGCTGTGTCCCACTGCTCACAACTGGGATAGTCATTGTTCTGGTCTCTGCTCAGGTCTCAAGCTGATTTTGCAAGACAAATGATCAAGTACATGAAAGGGCCACAGAGACAGCTGAAGATAGAGGATATCTGTGTAAGAGATAGGAAAGGGTTGGGAATACTGTGTCAAATGAGTGGTGCAGAAGACTTCAGTGGGGGGGTTTATGCTTTAGCCATGGGACATGAAGCCATGGGAACACAGGCTCCATAGCTACAATGATCCATGAACAGCCTGTCTGCAACAGCAGTAATTCTCACAGTGCTGGCTGGTTATCTCTGATAGAGCACATGTCCCACCTTGGAGAAGAGATTAAGGGGTTGGAGTCCCTGGCATTTTCATCTCCTTTGTTGCTGTGGCTGCACAAAGCAACACATGCATGCTCTTTGATGTCTTGTTTCAGCCCCTGGAGCAGCAGCAAAGCAGACAGAGCTTATTGATTAACCTTGCCAATGATTTCTGAAATCAGAGTCTAACCGGGTTTTGTAAGAGAACATGTGAGTAAGTTAAGTGAGTAAGTAAGTTCTTATCTTACAGGGTAGCTGATCCAGAGCTTGATCCCTCTGGCTCTTGTGATGGCTTTAACTTGTGAAAACCCCAGTCTACCATCAACAAGGGCATCCGCCATCTCCTAAGCTTTGCAGGCTGGTCTCTTTGTAGGCCAGATCATGCCATCTTACTTACTCTTCCTCTTCTTCCTTTTGTCTTCTGCTGCAATGACAGTGCTTCTTCTCCCAGCTGCTAAAACCCTTCCTCCATCATGATCTTCTTGCCAGGCATTTCCCTTCTGAGATGTGTCTGAGTCATCCAAGGGTCAATTGCTCTGACATATTTCTGGAAATATGACAAGGTAGAAGAGCTCACAGCAGCTCCTCCCGTCACTCTTCAGGCGGGCCAAGCTCACCAGAAGCCAATCACTAGCTGCCTGCAGGATGAAACAGGAGCATTGTGTTGGCAATTTGGCACCCAGCACTGAACATATTGGTTTCCCAGTCACAGGCTGTTTCCTGGAAACCAAACGGTCTCTGTGGCCAGCACCATCTCCTATTATTCTTTATTAAGAATTTAGCTCGATGCACCAAACTGACCACAGACACAATTCAATAATTGGCCTCCTTAGTAGATTTACTACTCTGAAGTAAAAAAGGAGGCTGGCGTGGGAGAGCAGAGCTTAGTGAGGCCAGACTCACCTTCCAACAGGAAAGCACGGAGAGGATGTGCATGTTGAATGACTGCAGGAGCTAACAGTACTGAAGCTTAGCAGGCATGAATGATGTGAGCTCATCCAACTCACCACTCCCATAAGCAAAGAGCCACAGAAGATCTCCCACCTCTGGAGAACAATTGAGGGTAAACATGAATGAGTTGGGAAAGGGCTGCTCCAGTACATGTTGCTGGAGGGAGGTACTAAGCTGCAATCACTGGACAATGTGGATGCTTCAGCAAGTGGAATCTCCTTTTGTTGCTCATGGGATAGCATTTGCAAGGTTTTTCTTGCAGCACTGGCTTCAGCCTGTGGTGGGAAACCAGGCTACATCTGCCTCACCTTCCATCCTCACAGCACTTCTGAAGGCACAGCCCCACTGAGTGCTGAGGCTGCTGCCTCAGGAACATTGTTCTCTAGGTCCATGGGGCAGAGGGCGGTTGGAGTTTTTGGCACAGCTCCATGGGCTCCATGCCCAAAACACATGGGCACAGCTCCATGTCCAGCTGTTTAACACTGTTATCACCCTTTTGCTCTACCACTCATTTCACCACTCCTTTCTGCAGCCTGAACCTCGTCCCTGGGTGACAGCCTCCTTCTAAACTCCTTACTGTGTACCCACCCAGTTCACCTCCTTTTCTATTTTTTTTTTTCTGATCCTGCCACTAGAGCTGGTACAGAGCCTGGCACCTTTCCTGAGAACAATTAACATATAGCAGACAGTGATTTTTTAGCCACAAAACTCTGTCAGACCAGGAGGGGCCAAATTCCTGCAACAGAAAGTCCTTGGCAGCAGAGTGGTATACTGAAGAGAAAATAGGGCTTAAGCAGGTTTTACATAGGTACACCTAGAAATGTGTACCTAGGCTCAGGTATGTTCACAGGGGAGTTTGCAGGTAGGGATGGAAACATGCACTCAAACATGTAATCTGTGTATGTACTTTGCATGATTCTTCCTGAGTTTGATCGCTGAACCAAGCACATTTTTTTCTAGAGCTGGCTATGAATGCCTCTGTAATACACTCAGTCCTACTCCTGCAACCCAGATAGGACAGTCAGCATATTCCTGATTCCTGCTAATTGCTTTTTTTATGCAGAGGATTTTGCATTGTTAACCTTACCTGAGGAATCACCACCTCTATGTACAAAGACCTATATTTCAATAGAAATTAAACAGACTTTTTTGCATATATAAAAGTATTAATAAATTCTTCTATTCATTAGTCTTTAAAAAAAAAATCTGAGTATATATAGGAAATGAAAGCACCACCCTGCTTAGAGAGAATTAACCACTAATAACAATTTATCATTAAAGAGTCATTTTCTTGTGAAATAAAATTTTGTTCTCGACTACCTTGCAGAGAAAGGACAAAATTTGCAGAAAATTATGCCCATTGCTGTTTCAAAAGACTTTTTAAACATATATCTATTTCTTAGTTGAGTTTCCAGATTGACAATTGGAAAGCACAAACATACCTTTTCTTAAACATGGAAATATTGGAAGAAACATTGCTAGATAAAAGAGATAATTGAAAGACTAGTGGGTTCTTCATTTAGTAACCTGGTTGCTGCCTGATAGGCATTTTTTGTCTGACACAGAGAAAGACATGAGGCTTGTTAAAGATCTGAAAATATCACTATAAAGGCAAAATTACCACTTCTGATTCATAACTCAGAGGTTGTTTTCTTCCTGGAGACACAGCTTGCATACCCAGGTGAGCCTCATCCCAGTGTCATCCATGAAAAACAGTCACCTCCCTCACCTCCCACTTGTCACTTTTCCCTGTTCCCTCAGCCCTCACTACTCTGTGGATCCTGGAGTTGTGTGATGTGTGCATCCCTCTTTGATGCTGCAGCCTCAGACGTGGTGTAGCCAGCTGTGAACTGCTGCATTTCCAGCATTAGTGTGTCCAAGTGGCTACGAAAGTACATGCTTTTGGTAGTGAAAATGGCTGACAGGGGGAACCCACTTTTTCAGAGTAAGATGTGCTTGCTACAGGCTTGATGCAGAGGTAATTGGATGAAGTCCTAGAGCCTGTGTGCTTTACCGGATGTTGGCCTAAATGAGCTAATGGTCCCTGCTGACCTTTAAATCTATAAAATGCTGACTGTTAAACTTCTTGATCCTGGACTTTTCTTATAGAAAACTCTCATGTTTGTTTTTCGATTGGTCCACAACATAGGATCTACGGATTTTCACACAGAAGTACTTGCAATAGGGGCATCCTTAAATAAGTTTGTAGAATGCCTCTGGTCTTTTCCTCCACCCCCTTTCTCCCTTTTTAAGGTTAAAAACCCCTTTTGCTGGTTTTGGTTTTGGTTTTGTTTTGTTTTTAATTCAGATCCTTTTGCAGTTTCTGGATGTTGGGTGTCTGCTGAGATTTTTGTGAAGAGTTGGCAGGAAATTTTTTGCCAGAGAGGGTGTCAGTTCTGAGAAAGCAAAAAGACCTCTCTATAAAATGCTAGGGCTTCGACATGTGGCTGACACACACCAGCTGATCCACAGCAAGTGTCACTGTGCGCACCGCTATCTCACACACTTTCCCCCATCTACTCTTTTGCTGGGATCAAAGCCACCCCCTGCCCTTGCCAGAAGATTATGCAGGTGGTGTAGTGTTCAGCCCTGCTAGCCTGTTTGCCAAAGCTAGAATGAGGCAACTGCTGGCTAGGAAAGGATTGGGGAAGCTATAACCAGCATTGTGCTGTATAACCCAGAATTGCCCTCACACAGGAAAATTCAAAGGAGACAGAACAAATAATATTCAAGTTAGAAAAGTCAAGTACACTGAAACATGCAGGAATTGTTTTACCAGGGTGGTTGATTCTGGAAGAACAAAACTGAAATTAAAATCAAACCTTCAGCCTCACTCTCTTGCTCGTTTAGTCAAAATCAATAGCATTACCACAAAAGGTGTTATTTCAGCACATCAGCATTTTGGCTCCAAAGTGATCCTGGCAGGTCTAGTAACTATGAAGAGTAGAATCACGGAATTTAGAAAGGCAAACTGTTGAACTAAGACTGCATTTAGATTAGAAACGTCTAGCATAGGAAATGATGTCCTATCCCTCCCCTGAGGAAGAGACTACTAGGTGTCTAATAACAGGTTAATTTCATCTCTAATTTCTATAGAATTCTGTAAAGTATGTTAATTAATGTGAATGTATTTTTTATGAACAGAGAAGGTGCAATATCTGCCCTTTATAAGTAATGTGAATCCTCAAAAATATTCTTCTTCCTAAGAGTACCTGTGGGTTTTCAGACAAGGTTTCTCTTGGTCCCACTCTGTCTGGGACTCAGAATGGTGCCAGCATAGAACATGAACGTGTGGATGGAGGCAGACTGTCTCCTCTCGAACATTTTGTGTTCACACTGATTACTACAAATTCATCACAAGTCTGGACCAACATACAGGTCCTAGACAGAATATGCAGATTTCCTGAAATGCTGACATACCTACCAGCCTAAAGCGCTCTTCTCTGTGGAGACCTCAGGGTTTACAGTCTCTCCTGCAGGTGTGCACAATGCTTGTGTGTCACTGAGATGTTCTCCATCTCCATCTGGTCAACTGGGATCCAGCAGAAGAAGAAAGGAAGAAAGGATGGAGACAAAGACACACCAGGGCACACCTGTAGACTGATAATAAGAACCAGAGACAATTGCCTAGCAAGTGCCTTAGACAGTACAGCTATTGCGCATATTTTTTTAGTATTCTCTCCCTCTACTCTAGCACTTAACAAAAATATCTCACAGTTCTTTTTATTTACTGTACCTGTGTAACTTGCTGAGGGCTTCAGTCATTTTTCCATAATCTCTTTTCTGGTTATGGTGAGACATTTGCTGTATGTAGCAGTTATTCCCTTGGTTGTCTCCTTGAATTCAGCCTCATTTTTTTATCATTTTGACAATGAACAGCATTTGCCATCTGCTGTCCTCAAATCCCAGTATAATCCAAATCCCTTGGAATCTGGTTACACATGCTCATCCTCCAGTTTCTGCATCGTCTGTAAACTTGGAGTTCTCCAGTCAGATTCTGCTCTACATTTTTTAACCAGGGTAAATCTGGACGTTCTCCACTAAAGTCTGTTGAATTACTCCAGAGTGAACAAATGGAAACCAGAGCTGGATATTGCCTAGGTTTTCAACACCCTCATCCAAGTAATTTTATATTTATATATAGACACATGTTATGAACAACAGATGTCCTAAAGCTGACCTTGAGGACACTTTTCATTTGTCCTGTTCCTATGCCATTTTTCCAGTTGATACCTATTTTACCTCAGACCTGAGTGTTTATTTAAAGTTAACTCAATATGAATAAACACGTTCTTACTGTTATGAATGAAGCTTTGGCAAAGTGAAGATACCTTCAGGCTATGTTTACACTCTTTTTCTCCCCTTTAATTTTCTTCAATTTTTTCTTCTTTTTTTGGATAAATACTTTTTCTTTCCTATAACAACAAAGCGTTACTATGTAGCAAACCACTTCACATGCCTGGGGACAGTAGGTTTACTGTGCTCCCTGGAATAAACAATAAAAAGCTTGTGAAGTGCCTGAATGCATGGTGTTTGATACTCTACGCCAATATGGAGAAGAAACCTAGCAGAACTTCTGACCTGTCACATAACTCTGCAATTCTGTATTATGAAATCCCTTCCCTTTCCCACACCTCTGGAACACCAGTGTGAAGCAGAAAGCAAAACATGTTTCGTCTCTACAACTCTTTCTCCTTCCCTTCTGTATCTCCCACACTGGTGAATCGCCTGTCATAATTACAATTTTCAGCATAAAGTCCTCAGTGCAGACTAGAGCACATGGGAATAGTAAAAAGGCAGAGGCAGCTTACTATCAGGACATTTATGCCAAACACTGCTGCACACTTTGGAGGTGTTGCATCTTAACTGCTTGCACCTGTTTCCAAACCCTACCTTTTCCTCACAGTTTGCTGTTTTGTATTTTAGCCCTTAATTTCTGTCACGGTAGCAGGAGAGACATAGAATCAAGCTTTCTTCCACCTTCCAGCACCTAGTATTGTCTGTTCTGTGGAAACAGCAGTAATGTGATCCTGTAACTCGAGACTGTCTCATAATGTGCACACAGGAGGGAGTTCAAGTGTTTTTGGCATTACTTAACTCCCAAGTACTCAACTTTTAGCTCTAATGTTCTCTTGGCAACATGTGGTGCAATTTAGACATATATATTTCTATGCAGTTTCCAAGGTTTTTAACACAAGAAAACATAAATAGTGCCATGTGCAAATAAAACAGCCCACCCATGTGGTCCACCAGGTTTTGAAATACAAGCAGCACCAGACATTGCTGTTCCCCGGGTTAAAGGTCTAATGTCACCAGCAAGCTGCTCTGTTGGGTGGCTGTGCTCTGCAGAGAAGCCTTAGAGAAGAGAGGCACCACACTGTAGCGTAATTCAAACAATGCAAGAGATGAAGTGGGCATTTTATGCCCACTTAAATATGCAGTTTTAGGAAATCTGTGTTGAAAGTGAGTCTGAAAAAGCACAAGTGAGATCTCACCCTGCATCATGGTCCCCCCAGACCACAAGTGAGCCTGCGGTAAAAGATATGAGTAGACTCTTGTCTTCTAGTTAAGATGCTGATTCTTCACTCCCTACAAACAACGTGGTAAAGAATATGGGAAGAGCACCCCTCACAGGGAGAGCAAACGTGGGATGGCCTCAGTACCAGTTAGAGCACCTTGTCTGAAGGCAGAAGTTATTTAGGGACAAAAAAGAGAAAAAGCCCTCCTCTTCCTATGTCCTGCAGAAAAGGCTAGAGTAAACTCAGACTAGCATGAAAATCAGGTGAGTTGAAGAGCCAGAGAGGAATATGAATGTTTCTTTGACTTCAGGATGAATTTCCTGATGACCTTCAGACAAAAGTTACTGGAGACCTTAAAGGAAAATGAATCTGTTTAATTATGATTAAGCGTTCCTCAGATTGAAACAAAGTGTTTCCTTGGGGCTTTGCACTCTCAGCCGTGGCCTTCCCACATCCAAAGGTACTTTTTGAATAACACTAGACAAGGCAACAAAGCTGTGGCTCTGACTTCTGCACACCACTTCAGGAGAGTGGAAATATACACCCATCTTACCACTGCTTCAGTGGCAAATACCAGTTGAGTGGAGTGCTAGCAGGCTGGGCCTCAGGCAAGCATAACCCTCAGGCATCACCTTGCAAGTACCAGTGGAGCAGAAAGCAGCAACAAAAGCATTGCCTCTCTGACTCCCCTGGTGTGGAGCAATTTCTCCCAGCACCTGAGCTCTCACTCTCACAAGGCTCACGATGCACAGAGTTGTCCGGCTGTTAGCAAATGCAACGAAATTCCTGTATTATCTTCTTCAGTCAACGATGATCCTTTGGATGTAAATCATGACTGACAGTTTGTGTGCCTGGATTTTGAACCGTGGCTCTGCAATATCCTCTGACATCAGTGAAAAGTACATCCCATGAGCTGGAGGAGAAGGTGCAGAGAGGGCACAGTGATAAATTACATCAAATACATATTATGCTGCTGGAATGGAAAGATACACCATGTTTTGTCCCTGCCTGGCTTTACTTGTACTCTCTAAAATGAAGTACCCCATTGTGCAAAGATCCTGAAATGGCAGGGGCACCTCGGAGCCCTTACCAGACATGCTGTGCTTCCCAAACCTGAAGGTGCCCACAGAGCAGGGTTCAGGAACAGGTCACTGTGATCTGCCTTGCCCAGCTCCTCCCTGCAGAGAGAGCACCTTCCTCAACTTCCCCAGGGTGGATACCTCTGCTCTGCTGGAGTCCTTATCAGCCTTGCACTCTGAGCCATGGTGTGTGCAGAGTACACCAGTGGAAAAAGCATTCAGAATATGTTTTCTAAGTGACTGCTGCTGAACAGGAGTTCAGCAAGGGAGGGGGTTGTGGTCCATTGAACAGCCACCCAGAGTAACACATCAGACAGGCAAAACTGGAGGACAAAAGCAGATGACTCCTTCTTCATACACCTTATGTCTCCTGTCCAAACAGCCTGCTCTGAATTTCAGAAGAACTTAACGGGGTTTCTGATTAAGCTACCACCTCTGCCTTTAATAATTTCCCTTCTACTTCCATGCAAAGATGAAACAGATTGTTTTTATGGCAGCTGATAAAACACCACAAGCAGCAGAGGTATGAGGGTAGAGTTTTTGCTATGGTAAAGTATGGCATGGAGCAGGTACAGTGGGACTTCCCCCAAAGTCAGAGAATAAGGAAACCAGAGGTGCCACATGGGTTTGAAGTTGTAAAGAAGTGGGAATTCAACACAGAAACTGGGCACATTTGGTGGAAAGCTCCAAAATGGGTGCAGTCAAGTGCACCGCTAGCTGGGTGCTGTGGAGAGTGGTTTTTAATTTACAGTTCTCTTCACTCCAATTCTAGCAGTTGCCTTTCTGAGGGAAGCTGGAAGATATTTCCTTCAGCATAAATCAATGCATACCACACTTTTCCAGGCATATTGCCTTCTCAGGTTCACATGTAACAAATACCACTGCCATGCAACTCAAAAGGACATATAACAGTGACTCCAGGGGAATATATTGAAAAGTGACCAGTAGCAGCTTAACTGAATTATTGACAACCTTCCTTTTCATCTCAGTCATAAATTTATCACCAGAGTAATCCAGTATTCCCACAATCTTAATGAAAAGTGCTATGCAAATCACATTCTTGAGCATAGATTTTTAGAGAATATGCCTGCACATGTTACGGACCTAAGATCAGAGAGAAGACACGGTTTGGTGACAGCAGATCAAAATTGTGCATTTCTCAGATCTGTATGCAGGTAATGTCTTAATTCTGACAAGTACCTGCAGTCCAATATCTAAAAATATAACAGATGCACTAATTTGCTTAAAGTTAACATAAGGTAATTGTACAGTTATCCAAGAACAGCTCCTGCTCTTTTGACTCTCGCTATCAAGCATAAAGAAGTCTTACTTGAGTTCAGCATTCGTTTAAATAAATGAAATACAGGAAATTGCTTTAGAAAAGCAGTTGCAGCACCCTCTAGCATGGACATATATAGATTAGGAAATAATATGGCTTTACAAATACCTGATTAACGTGGTGCTGACCCACCAGTCAGCCCAATGTCCGATTTAAGCTCTGTCACTAAACTTCAAATTGACCTTGGGCAATTTGGTTCCATTTGCTCAGTTTCATCACCTGTAAAAAAATCACAAAATAATTACCCTTTTTAAAATACCTTAGACCATCCTAATGACAAGTTCCTCTTGTATAAAGGGTGCGCTGGTATCATCATCATAACCACATGATGGAGACTAGAGTGACAGCTCTGCCCCCTGAAAATGTGCTGTGCAACGGTGTGGCTAGGCGAGCTTTCTTGTGTCCTGTTTCACCTCGTTTGTCAGTCAAGTTCATTTTTTCCCCCAGTATGATCTGCACCGGCAAAGCAGTGTCCTCTGGGCTGGGATCACAAGCTGTACGGTCGGGTTTCCAAAACTGGTCAGTAATGGGTTTGTAGTTTCACCTCTTGGAAAGCCTGCTGTGCATTTACTCATGTAAACCAAGATACCCCTGTCTCACACATTAATAAATTCTATTGCCTTGCACTTTATTTTTGGACTTAGTAAAAGGATGGGACTTGCTTGGGGAATTAGAGTGAGAAGGAAGACTGAGATTTGGTCCGTGTAGGATCCTCTAATGAGGTAAAGAAATTTTCAAAATGCCTGAGCTCTTACCCTTTTCAGAAGCAGCAGTTAGCTAGGAAAGGTATCTTCTGAGGAGCTGGTCTTTCACTTCTACTTTGTATTGCACTTTATCATTCTCCAACACATTCATCCTGCTGGTGGTCACTAAACATGGCTATTGTTAAAGGCTAGAAATTGCCAGATGTGCCAAAGGAAGCAATTTCTAACAGCTTGAGTTCACTGGATAGGATGGAAAAAGGGAATATTAGTAGGAAAAAGCCTTTATTTAGAGTCATCTCCTGCCTGGAGTTTGTCTGGGACTGCAGTCATCATGCATGTAAATGTGATAAGCACATATGTATGAGTAAATATCCTTTTCAAGTCAAGGCTAGAAATTGCCAGATGTGCCAAAGGAAGCAATTTCTAACAGCTTGAGTTCACTGGATAGGATGGAAAAAGGGAATATTAGTAGGAAAAAGCCTTTATTTAGAGTCATCTCCTGCCTGGAGTTTGTCTGGGACTGCAGTCATCATGCATGTAAATGTGATAAGCACATATGTATGAGTAAATATCCTTTTCAAGTCATATTGCCATTCCAGCACAGATGTACAAATCTCAGGCAGAGTAAGATGGGATATTTACTTAACACTGTATTGAGGGGACTGTGTCACAGGACTATAATATAATTATCTGTAATGTAATAAACAAGAACTTCTTTGGCAGAACTTATTGGGTAAAAAGCACTTAATCTTTAATGTCTCTGACTCAAGCATGAAGTGACAAAATAACTAAGGTAATTAAGGACCTGTCTAGGCTGGACAGATATGGAGCAGACAAGGAAATAATTGCCAACACACTCAGACAGGTGAGATGCACTGCTGCCACCTCTGTAGCTGGTTTTCACATGCCATGGCCTGCCCGTTGGTCAAGAACATGCAAACTCTGCTCAAGAAGACCAGGTTCAGGACAATCTTTTCTTAGTCAAACAAGACTTTTACCATTTTGGAGGGTGCCATAAAGTTTTCTTCCTGCCTCCCAGACAGGTTCCTCTCCCCTTGCACACAGCAGTCACATGAGTGACAAGGCACTTCCCTTCTTCAGTTCTCTTTAGCCCCTGTGAGCAAAAAAAAATAAATAATGTGTCTATCAAAACTAGACCTGAAAGGAGCAGCCTTTTATTTCTCCCTCTGCAGTAAGATCCAAGGCATAACGTCAGGGGAGAGGTGCCTCTTTACATGTGAGAGACAGGAACTGGGACATACAAAATCTCAAGGGTTTTCTTAGCACCACCTCCTGCTTTTGGGTCTGTAACGATTGTACTTGAAATTAGAAATCTGTGATTTCACAAAGAAATGGGAAAACATGTTTCCTCTGTCTTGCAGTCAGCAGTCTTCAAAGCCAAGATTCAGATTTTCAGCAGAAAAGCTGGTCTCCAACAGGCAGGGAGGAGTGACAATTTGAGAGAAGCAGTAAGACTAGAGATGTGCAGAAAGGAGACAGAAACTTCCACAGGATCTCAAAGAATATCTTGCCAGATTTGATACCATTTTAGTCTTTCTTCTTTTATTTCAGATCATGCTCTTGAAACATCAGTTTATACTGGGATCAAGTCTTTCATCAGTGGGACTAGGGTTTTGAACAACATTGCACTACTGGCAGGACTTGCAGAACTTCCTTATGCACAGTCATATAAACCAGCAACATGTAAGTGACAACAAGAGATTAGGAACAACCCTGGACTTAGCTATCCTAGCTCTCTATTATCTTTTACTTCTTTTGTTCTGGTACAAGCAGGATCAAAGGATCCTGACCCTGCAAGTGTAAAGATCTAATCATCCTTAGCCCCATTTTGGATCAGTTTGGAGGGTCAAAGTAGGACTGTCTGTGTAGAAAAATGGCCAAAGCGTGTGGCATAAGTGGACATTTTTCTGAACACTTTGCAAGACTTCCTTTAATAAATTTTTTGATATTATTAGCTCTATATTTCAGTATCATGCTGTCAGTATTGCTGCAGTTAAACTGCTTGTGAGCCAGGCCTGCTGTTTGGCAGTGTGTCCAGAACAAAGGGACTGTATTTCTCCCCAGCTACCATAAAGTTGGGTACTATTATTGTTCTGCACACATCCACCAGCTGGGATCAAACACTTTCTGAGCAACATAAGGCTAAGGCTGCACCTCGTCTAGGATTTAGACACGTGACTTTAACTTGTTCAAGCTAGTTAACATATTTCAAAATGCTAGATAAAGCTAACTGCTTGGACCTGAGCTTGTGCTAAATTCAGCTTCAGCAGACCCCCTTGGATAGTCCAAGTGATTCTTAGCTAGAGTCATAGGAGGCTCTAATTCATCTGAATTATGTTTATGCATTTCACATGTCATTTTAAAGCCAAGGCCATTCATCCAATAGAGTGGAAAACAGTTTTTCTTTCTAACGTAATGGTGGGGAGAACACAGCAACAATTAAATGCTGCTCTGTATGCATCTGACAGCAGCACTGGGAAAAAAAATGAAAGCTGCAGAGAATTTTAAGTGAAAGCAACAAAGTGCGTTGGATAGCTGGTAATTCATATGGATGCTTTTCTCATATTCAGCAGAATGAATTATTTCTGTGTTGGCTCTGTGATATGCCTAAGTCAGAAAAGTACCGGGCAGGGGTATTCCTGTGCTTCTCCTGCCTTGTGGCACAGAACTGGACCACAGAAAAGTCCAGATGAACCAAGTCTTGCAGGTGCTGGTTCTTTTGCTGATGCAAGCATGATGTTGTCTTGGTATGCCTGTGCTTGAATGCTGCCTGGGGGAGTTTTCTCCCAGTCTGTGCCCATCTGCTTCTCATACAGCTGAGCCCACATCAGCTCCCACTGTAGCCTAAGGCAAACATCTGGGTGCTGTGCAGCGGCAATCCCAAAGGAGGATGAGGCACAGAAACCCTGGCACAGTGTTGGGCAGCACTCCACTGAAAGGAAAGAGTACATCCTCTGATGGACAGCAAGACAGGAAAACTGCAGAAATGTCATCATCTGTACTAGCAGGATTTTTATATGTCTTTCTAACAGTGAGCTAGATTTTAGGAAGGACACTGGAGGTTGACTGGATGGTATTGACAATAGGAAGCACTCACACACAGGTGTTTTCAACAGCCCTGATCATCTTTATGCTCACTGAGCATATCTCAGAGGAGTCCTGTGTACTGCTGTTACCCAGAGCGAATGCTGGGGCTGTAATGCACCAGCTTCACCTCTTTTGTGGGTATTCCCCATATTTGGGCTTTTTCCGACATCATCTACATCTTGCATGAGCCAGATTCAGAAGACAATTTCACAGTCTCTTGACAGCTATGTTCTTATTGAACAGCACTGTGTTGGCAGTCTTAAAAAAAAGGCATGTTATTTTTGATTGTGAGAAACTGGAAAAGTTTCTCAGAAACATCTCTTTTGTAATGCTATCTAATCATTTCTGTCTCAAAGTTTATCAAATCACCTAGACTGGCAGAGCCATGTGTCTCATACTGCTCCCTGAGTGAGACAGGATGTGATTTCCACATTTGCAGCAAGCTATCTTTCATCACTCTCCATAGTCCAAGCATACAGCAAATGCAGAATGATCAGCTGCAATTGTCATTCCTGCTTTTAGAAGACTTGCGGTGGTAAACCAGGATGAGGCTTGGTGAACATGACACACCCATGGTGGAAATTAAATGGAATTTCAGGGGCAAATTTCATTCATGGAAACACCTCTGCAATGCCCATTATGCAGGAGTGATGTGGAAGACCAAGAAGATCCTACCATTGAACCACATGTGGAAGCATTAACTTATGGTGAAACAATGAAGCTAATGGGCTAGTGAGGCCTGTTTGCAGTAATATAGGTACATCAAGATATTACTACAAAGTTTTTCCATTGTGATAAATTTGTTTTTTGTGTAGGCAAACCCTGTGTCATGGATGGGTGAACTAGTGGAGAATTCTCTTGTATCTTTCACATGTCTAAAATGTCTCCTCCTTAATTTGAAAGTGAACAAGAAAACCAGAAGAAAATAATGTTATAAAATGTCCAGCTCTGGTGTCCTGTGCTCACTTTAGATTTGCTCATCTACAATTTCATCAATATTATATCTTAGTACTCTGTGGGTAGCAATTAACCTTTATCCAGCAAGTTCATTTATCACATCAGGTTTCCCAGCAAAGTAGCCCAGGCACAGAGGAGTACGTTCTGATGTACCCAGTATTTCCTCACCTAACCAAGGTTAAGACTTTAAAAATGTTTGAAGAATTTGCTTATACTTCATTAACAATAAGGAAGAAGTTCTGTTACTCCCTAAATATCCACCATCAGAAGGAAATAACACAACACTGGCAACAAGAATTTCACTTACTGAATGTTTCTTTTGAGTTAGAGCTGCATTTTGTCAGTTTCATCTCTACACATCTGCTACTTCCCTATCCTCTGAATCGAGAACTAGATTGTTTTGTGGGGCAGGAGTCCCTGTGTCTCACTTCAACCATCTGTAGCCTTATGTAACCTCCAGCCAAGACATCTGATTCCTGTCTAATTTGTAGGGCACCTCCAGCTTACAATTCACCCAAAAGACAGGTGGCTAAGAGGAGTGGACTGTACTGGAAGTGCTTCTCTCTCCTCAACTGTGCAGGCTGTTTGGAGACAGCACTCAGACTGTTTGATTTATATTTTCATTGTTGATGTAAAGAGAGAGATCTCCCTACCTTGGTGAGGCTCATCTTGCAGCACCTGTCTATGCAGGTGGGGTTGGGACTGGATGATCTCTAAGGTCCCTTCCAACCCAAACCATTCTCTGAGTCTGTGATTCTGTGATCTTTACTCTCAAGCAAATACCACCACTATCAAATTACACACCGTGTCACATTAAACTACTTGTGTTTATCCATCCTTCAGGTCAGAAAGGTCACTCTGGCTCTGTACAGTGGGAATGTCAACCAAGCAAAATAAAGCCAGGTTTGGCAAAACAAAATAGGAGGGAAAACATAAGTCTAGCTTCTTGGGAGAAAAATAGTGTATGGACTACATTCTTGCCAAAGCTGTGGCTAATTCAGAGACAGATCTAAAGACTAGTCAGTTAGCATGGAATATGCTTTTCTGAACATCACAACCTTTTACTGAGTTATAATAAAAGGAGACAGGAAGAAATATCAAGAAAGTGTGCAAGAGAATGGGAAGAGTGTATTTTCCATTAAATTATTGTAGTGGTGTTCTGGACAAGTGAATGGCTTCTTCTTCAGAGTTATGGACTGGAGAAAGGGCTTTTTTGGGGAGGACATCCTTTTTATTTGTTCTCGTGCTGGATGTTTTGGGCTGGAGTTACTTTGGGCTGGACTTAATTTAGACTGACTCCTCGTTTCCTCTGTGTGTTTCACCTTCAGAGACATGGAGATTTTTTTATTATCCCCGCAATACTCTAAACTTGCTGAATTATGTTCCCCCAGTGTGAAAAGCATTGACGAAGAGCCAAGGAAAAATGGCTGTGCATTAGAATGCCAGCCTTTGTTGTGCTGGAAGAGGGCTGGGTAATGCACTGTCACAGAAAGCCTTTATCCTAATTATGTCAGCTGCCCACATGTAAAAGCGCTTCCTTTCCGTGGGGCTGTATGAGTTCAAGCCTCAGCATTTCTGCCCTCGTATATGACCATCTCACTGAAAGAAAAGATGATTGCTAGGCAAAGAGCCAGACCTCCCTACATGGCAAGATATCCATGCATGGTCTTCCTACACATCCTGGAGATGGGGACTTGGGAACCTGCACCCGCGCAGCCCATGCCTCCTGCACACTGAGGCGTCTTTGTGCTCTGCCTTCGCCTTGGCACAGCCTAGCCTACAGAAAGCTCCCCGCAGCTGGCAAAATAGTTGACACAATGGCTGTTATCCCACCTCTCCTCCCCTGACCAGCTTGGGAGAGGGGAGAAAGAGCAATGCTGGATCTCATATTCTGAGTTATTGCTCTACCACCCCAGGTTGCTGTAGTGTCCCGGCAACACAGCCACCTGTGCACACACTGACAACTAGTTGGGGCCATTAGCTCCTGGCATACCTTGACTCATTTTGGAAGCAGAAACCAAGGGAGAACAAAGCAGTCTAGCTGAAGTACTACTCTAAATGAGAAAGGGATAAAGCAGGCGATGCTTGAGCCAAGTGGACTAAAAATCTGCCAGCCACCTAAGCAGAGCCGGTGACAAGCACTCAAATCTCCCCACCACCTTCCTGAATTCTTTGCAGCCACCAGCTCCTGTCTGGATTTGGAGGTCATAGTGCAGTCATTCACCACAGCAGTGAAAAGCTGCCTCCGTGTACAGAATTGTCTGACTGCTGGGGACTCAGCCCCAGCGATCCTGGATGCTCCCTGCCCGGCCCTGGCAGCCTCACTTGCTACAGTGCACACCAGAAGAAATGCAAGGTAATGCTCTGAACAGGAGCAACCTGCTGCCTCATCACAGACCTTTGATCTTGACATGTGTTTTATTCACCTCAAAGCTATTTCTGGACAAGATGTGGGCACTGAAGCCTCACTTTTAAAATTAAACATTATTCTTTCTGGTTTTTTAGAAGATGAGAGAGACATTTAATTTCTTATATTAATTTCTCCAATAAAACAAATAGCACTTCTCAGCTGATTAAGTGCCATGCCAATCTTTGGCAGATAGCGCTGTTGTGCAGTTCCAACCTATTCACATTCCTCAGCTCTCCTTCTGAAATGCCAAGATTTCCCTTCCTTGCCAAATGACAAAATGATCTGCCAGCTGAGAGGTGGTTTTAAAATAATTGTAACTACTAAAATGGCAAGTAGAAGAAAAGTTGTTAGTCAGAAAAACCACCTGTGACCAGTGCAGAACCATATTCCCCAGAAGGGCCCTTGTGAGTTTAGGGCCTGTTTTGAGTGGTTGATCTGGTGACTTCTCACATTAATCTGTGAAACAATGAAATCACTGTGCTGTTTCACCACTAAGTGCTGCAGAAAATGCAGAGCTTCTTGTAACACTACTTGGATAAGAGAGGGGTGATGGTGTTCTGAATGGTGCACACTGAAGACCCATCCTGTAAGGCTCCACCTTAGTGCAGCAGCCATCAAGGGACCTAACAGGTGGCATAGTACAGACAGCAGTCATGTCAAAGTCAAGGAGTGACAGAGGTTTCCTGTGGCGTGCAAAGTTTTGAAGTCCCTGGCTGAAAGAAAAATCATGCCACAGCTAGTGGCAAACACCACGCAGTCACTTGCTTACCCACCCCACTACCGGGGATGGGGGAAAGAATTAAAGGGGTAAAGGGAAAAGATACTCATGGGTTGAGATAAGAACAATTTAATAACTAAACTAGAATAAAATTGAAAACAGTAACATTAATAATAATGATAATAATAAAGGTAATATATAGACATATACAAATATACAAATGAGTGATACACAGTGCAACTGCTCACCAGACCGTTCCCAGCTAATGATCCTGCAGCAGGGACAGTCCTGAAACAGCAATCCTAGAAAGGAGACAAGAGCCAGAGTATCTGAGAAGCTGAGGGCCAACTGAGAGAGGGAAATGACCCCTAGAGAGAGAGGGGCTACTCACAGAGAGTGCAAGTGAACCTCCAGACAGACCCTCATTTATACACTGGGCATGACGTGCATGATATGGAATACACCACAGGCCAATTTGGGTCTCAGTCCTAAACCTAAGATCAAATCCTAGGCTAGTAACTGGGGCTGTGCTCCCTCCCAGCTTCTGCTGCACCTGCAGACACTGGCACAGCGGAGAAGCTGAAAAGTCCTTGACTGTCCTGGCATGTCCTCAGCATGTTATCAGCCTTCTTCTCAGCACAATCTAAAACATAGCCTCAGATTAGCTACTATGAAGAAAGTTAAGTCTTCCAGCCAAAAGCAGGACATAGACAAAAAAGAAAGGGTTGCTGTACAAAATCCAGCTGGAACCTCTCTCTCACCCCAGTACAGAAAATGAAGACGTTCCACTGAAAGCTGAAGACGAGAGATCGGACAGTAGAAGGAACCCACAGACCAGGACTATGTGCCAGTGGAGACTGAATACCTGATCAGTCAGACCATGGCTCAAAGGAACACACAGTGTGTGGCAGGTACCCAGACATCCACACCAGCAACATCCAGCCCAAATTCATTCTCCTGCCCCACCTTTCCAAAGGGAGGCAGAAGATGGGGGAACCTCATCTGAGTTCCCTTGTACCACTGACAGCTGGGAGATGGGCTTTCTCCTCCAGAACAACAGTGGCAGGCAGCTCAGAGGAGATAATCCAGACTCCCAAAAAATCTAAAGTAGGGAACTGACTGCTTCTGACTCTCATAGTAGGGGAGGCACAGGAGGAAACCTGACCTTACCCATGTGTCAATCCCATGTTTGATTTATTAGCAGTACAGTGCATCCACAACAGCACCCATCTTCCTGAGGACAGTGTAAATAAGAGCATCTGGTAGGGTCCAAAGCTGCCTTTTAATTTCAAAGATACCTTGCCTTTCTAACAGGCATCCATTTCTCAGAAAGACAATAATGTAATGCCTTTTTTATAATAAGGTGTTTTATTATAATCTCTATGGTTTCACACTCCATTATTATTCTTATGTACTTAAATGATATTTAACTTCAAGGCCAGTCTCAGTATTCTGCTCCAAATCTGTTTACATATAAGTAAATTTCAAGCAACAGTGCCACTGTCAGTCAAAAAAGAGAATATCCCTGTAGTTTGGTTTTGCTTTTCTATAGGAAAAAGAATGAGAAAACAAGAGGAAAATATGTGCAAGGTTGAAATGAGAGTCCAGAATAAATGTCAAGAAACTGCCAGCAGCTGTAACAATAAGATCCTAAGTGTTTTCTTCTTCTTTATTTTTTCCCCCCAAAGGCTACATTAAAATAGGCATTTTTTTTATCAAAGCTTTTGGGGTTTTCCAGAACTCTGGAATCAATACTTCCTCTCTAAATACTTGGGCAATGAATCACTGATCAAATGTCAGCCACAATTTATTCATTGTGCAATGTTCTAATCTCAATGCAAGGCCTGCCCTGTGAATATTCCTAGACTTACTAAGAGCCTATTCTGGTATTTCTCCCTCTCTAAATTGCTTTTGTTCTTGAATGTCACCAGAGCATCTTGGTGGACACATGCAGTCAAAGCAGTTTTCTTAAGACAGTAGGTTGTTTACTAAATAATTCATTAGCTGCACAAAAGCCAAAAGGGAGCAGAAAAGCTCCAGAATAAAAAAAGCACTTCTATGTAAATTGGTGTTGCTCATACCCTTCGGTTTCTGGACACAACTGCTGCTTTGCACTGAGGTTGCAGAGCATGCTCCAAATCTGCTCAGCAGCTCTGTCTGGGGATATATGGAGGGCCAGAGGGGCAGGTTGGTTCTGCAGCTGAGTGACCTAGCCGGGAGCGGGCAAACTGCAGACCTCCTTGCCATGGGATATTGGTTGCTAAATGTTGATGTGTCCTCCACACTCCTGCCAGCTCTCCACAGCATCCCTTCCCCTCAGAACACTGCTGCAGAGCTCCCACCCTGCTGTTCCACCCCAACCTGTTGCTGCTGCAGCACTGCATTTTGAGGCTCACAGGGCAGGGAATATTTTTCTCCCCTGGAGAAAAATGCAGGTTTTCTGCAGCTGCCTGGTACTTTGGTTCCTCGTTCCTGGCCAACCCCTTTTCTGTCAGGGTGGGAGAAGCAGCAAGCTTTGCCAGGAAAAGAGCTGATGTCCTCCCAGGTGGAGGAGGAGCAGAGATTGACTGGAAACCATCACTGACAGACAATACTTCTGTGTTCCCCTACAACCTGGACAAATCTGGGGATGTCTACTTATCTCCTCCTGGAAAACCAAGCCATTTCTTGAGCAATGGAAATAATTAAGTGTGTTTTCCAGTGTGTCTCCGGTGTGGGTTCAGTTACACCTAACACAAGCCCTCTCCTCAGCAGGAGAGTGAGCAGAGACTTCTCTGCCCCCCTCCTAGGATGGAGGAATGCAATTATCACTGAGATCTCTTCTCTGTCAAACTGGGTTGAAACTGGCCAACAGATTCAAAACATGTTGGGACTGCTGGGACACACACACCATTACTGCATAATCTTAATTTTCTGAGAAAATCGGTCTGAAAATGTCTCTCTGCTCCTAAGCAAGCAGAATGGGTCCATGTCTCTTTTACCTTCATGGTCATGTCTGGCTGTGCAATTTCTCATTCAGTTTGTTTAGTTTATTACTCCGGATTTAATTTAAAGAATTAGTGTTACTAAAATTATACATGTAGTGGTATTTGCAGCTTTAATTGCATTACAAGTAATGTGCAATTTTCTGCCACAAGGGATGGAGTGTGGAAGTGGAGAGGAAGAACAAGACCACCCCTAAGACAATAAGCAATAGAAGTAAACTTGGCTTTAATTTAGCCAGCATCAGCCTGATGTATTTATAGATTTTCAATTACATATATTGCAGTTAGCCTGAAATGAATTCCTAATACTGCTTTGGAATTTAAATCACTGCCTTACTTCTTTTTTCACTTATCTATTTTAAGCCTGAGCACTTAAAAAAAAAAAAAAAAAAAGAAAAGAAAAAAAGAGAGAGAATAGGTAATGGTGTTAAAGTGGCCAGAAGACGCAGATATCCGTTTTCTGTGTTACTGAGTTGTAAAGGTAACAAAGAACTTCAACACATTAAGAAATTAAATTCAGACTGGCAGCTTGGAACAGATTTTTCTGCAGCGCTCGGCACTTTTCTACACCAGGATTTTTTTCTGGAACAGCTACTCCTGATGGTCCACTCCATGACAACACTTTCTCCAGAGCAAATTAGATTAAATTAGCATACTTATGCCAGCATGAGAATGGCTCATGCACAAGGAGTGAACCACAGATCACTCTTTTGCTTTATGATAATCCCATAACATTAACCAAATTAATGTCCCTTTGCAGACAAACATTTGTTCTTTGTTGGCACAGGAACTTTTGAGGAAATTAATTCAGAATAACTTTGAAAAGGGATTTGTTAAATTGCACTAAAGCCCTATGACCTCAGTTTAGTGTAATTGGGCATTAATTCATTTAACTCAATTCTTGTCTTAAGACAATTAAACTCAGCAGAATTATGACCCTTTCAACTCTGAAAGAGAATGCCTACACAGGCTCTTAGCAGTTTTTGTACACCTTTTGTCTAATTTGGATAATTCTTCTTCAGTGTCCTGTGCTGACAAATCCCCTGTGGTGGCCCAACAAAACCAAAGTCCCACTGACTTTTGAAGGTCATGAGGATTTGACACCAGACCTATAGCTCCCACCCTTGCTACATGCTATCCAGTGCTCCAGACATCCTCCCAGTACCATGCCTAACACTACGGACACCACTCAGGGATGGAGCCAGTTGTCCCTTCTCTTTGTACACACATTAATCCACTCTGTGCTCACATAAGACTATTCAGAATAACTCAGTAGGGTTATTTTTGCCCTAGAAACATGGCAAAACTCATATTGTCAGCAGACTTTTTCTCAGGCAGTCTTTTCCACTGTTGAACAGCTAATTGGGTACTTGGCACAGGGAAGGTCTTAGTGCCTTCTTGATGCACCCTTCCCCATGATAGCTGCAGACCAGATGTTAATTTTACTAGCAAACCTGTTCTAAGAAACACTGCAATGAAAGACACTGTGTTTATGCCATCTGAAAATTTTAGATACTTTCCACATGTAGCAGGTTGTAGAAGCACTATCTCGACTTACAGAGCCTCTTTGTGGTATGGCAGGGGATGCTCCCACTCAGCTGAGGGCTTTTGATAAAAATGTTCTTTCCTTCAGCATGGTGTCCTTAGATCAAACAAAGAGAAGATGGTTTTGGGTGAGCTAGCAGGATTTTCTTCCTGTTTCCTGGACAAAAAGACGGTCTTGTGCTTTGTCTGCTCTTGCCTTTGCAAGTCTGTGATTGGTTTGTCCCAAAAGCAAGGAAGAAACAAGCCATGGGCTCATGACTTAAGCTGAGAACAGACACAAGTGAATATGGGAATGCAGCAAACTAAAAGACTTGAGTGATGTGCAATAGCTGCATGTGCAATCACGGGATCCTGATAGCTAAAGGGTCTGAATTTTTTATCTGTAAACATGAGGAATTATCAGCTCTCTGTTGCCTGTAGGCATCTCAGTGGAAATGGGGTTGAGGAGATGGCTGACAAACAGCTTCAATGAAGGAGAAAGGATCCACAAAACTACACTGAGATCTACAGGATGCATAAGATGCCCAAGAAGCTCAACACATTTAACCTGTCAGAGAGAAGTCAAGAGGTAATCTCAGCCCACACAATATAAGAGAATATGTATGAGATCAGGTCGTATAAATGCAGCAGATAAGAGCACTGTGAAGGCCTAAGAGACAGGAACAGTTGTGAAAGAATGAAAATGGGATAAGTGGCATCACAAGAAGGAGGTTAACTACCTGTTGCTGTGGGATATGGTAAAGTCTCTCTGTCTTAGGAATGCTCAAGAGAAGTTATATTTTCTGCAAGGTACATTTCCACCCCTCAGAATGACTGAGAAGGAAGGACTCAACAAAGAAATGTGTTACAGCCTTGCTGTACTCTGCCTATAGGTCTTTTTTTTTTTTGGTGTCCAGAAAGGCACATGCTCACCAGTCAAAGCTGTACTATATCCCACTGCAAAAAACCGGTCCCACAGACATGGAGACACACAAAGCACACAAGCTACACAGAATAGCTAAGCCATACAAGGGGTGAACAATTAAAATAACTCATTTTCTATCTGCTCCCAGTACAGGTTTTTGTCCAGCACCTTGTGGAAGTTCGGCAGCTCTGGAGTAGAAGTAGGAAAATTAGAAGACAAAAGCCAGCATAAGCATTTTGCTAAGAGCTTCTTATAAATTTCTCATTAATCATCCAGCAATTCTACATTTGAAAGCCATCCAGAAAAATGTCTGCAATTTTTTTGTCTCAAGATGAAAGGCAGAGAAGGATAATACTGCTTCCTCTTTCCAGAAGGGAAATGAGAGGAGGGTTGGCATGGATATGTGTAAGAGAACAGTGGCTGGTAGAACATGTCACAGTGTCGTCTGCAAGCATGCTATCGAGTGAATGTAGAAAAAGGTCATTTTCCTGCTGGCTGTCAAAGAGACTAACCAGACCAGCAGCTGTATTGGTGAGCACAGCTCAAATGAGGGAAAGGTCTTGCACTGACGGGTAACACTCTTTGTTTTGCTTGCATTGCATTTTCAAGGCTTGATAATTTAAAGGAAAATAATTTATATTGTAATGAATATACAACAGTTGCAAGATCATCCAGACTGTGCAAAGCACATTCTACCCAGCCAAGGCAGGGTTTTGCATAACCAGCTCCCACTTTAAGCTCTGCTCTAGGCATGTCCCTGCCTCTCATATTTGCAGCTATGCACCATCACCTTTCTCCAGCAGCTTTGCCTCCCATGTCTTTTCAACCTGATCAGCACATATACAGCAACCGTGTCTGGCTCGTGGATTCACAGGGCAGTGGGGAGGCAGCTGAATTGGGTGAATGGAAATCAGTTGAGGACAACACCAGGAGGAGCTGGCATGAATCAGCCCGACAGCCATGGATTTTAGAGTTTAAAATACTAAAATCTGGGGTTGCTTTTAGGTATTTGAGAAGAGGCAATGTGGAGATCTACAGACCCTTGAGAGAGGTGACATATTGCAACTAAGGTTAGCTGTGACCTGCTCATGTCTTTAGAAAGCTCACCTCTTCCTGCTTGTGATATTGCATGGTGTGAAGTGAGCTGGTAATGTCTGAGGCAGAACCCTGGAAGAAGCCAGTCGTTCATTGTAGAGATCACTTATCACAAGCAGCTGTCCTGCTAGACTGACCTGCATTTTCAAGATTATAATTTCCCCACTCCTTCCTTGCCTCCACTGCTTCTACAGGATCTTGTCTATTATTTGCCTTCCCTCTTACAATTTGCAGTCGTCATGTAAGGGTTTTCCCCCCACCATAGAAGGCACTGCCAGCTGCAGCACTGGGAACGTCTGAGGAGGGGAAGAAGAGTGCAAAGGTGCCCTTTGCCTGAACTGACAGCTCAGAAATTTGAGCTGAAGTGAGTTTCTGCCACATTTACAGGCAGGGGCATCAACCCAAGAACAGTAATTTTTTTAGACATATATCTCCAAAGAACAACAATCCCAAAGGAGGAATTATCCCTCTCACAGAACATACAAGCCCCGTACTCTACTGCATCAAGTCCATTGAGATGCAAGTTGTATCAAGCCTAGTTTCCCTGGTTTGCCTTTCTTCAAGCATTTACTACTGCAGCAAAATTGCTTCTTCTCAATCAATGATGGCTTTCCCAAGAGCAGACCTAAGGCCTCATGGAAAGCCACAAGCACATTTTGACAGCCTCACCCTGCATCAGGCTTCTCCTACCAACATATGCTCCTACAGCTGCCTCTGGTGAGAATTCAAGCTGCTGGTGCTAATCCTGAAGATTCAAGGTATATTTTCAGCAATGTCCTTCCTCCTCTCTCACTACTCCAGCTTCTGGCACTAGGTAGTCAAGACCACAGGACAGTAGCAGCTAAAGTCCTGGATGTGCTGAAATTTCTGAGTCCAGTCCTTGCAACATTTGGGCTTGAGGGAGTACAGTCACACATGTCTACATGCCTCAGAGCATGCCCAAGGCTGCCTGATCTTGCAGAAGATCTTCTTGACTCTGGATGTGTACAAGCCCATACCAGTAAGGGTGCTCCTTAGTTGTTAGCGCACCGCACAAGATGCTGAGAAGTTGTGTTCAAATCCCCTGTGTGCCTGGAGACACCTGAATCTGCAGTCTCCCTTGCCAACGGAGCATATTTTCCCACACATTTCAGAGCCATCTCACAACCTTACCTCTGCTGGCTGCTTAGCTTCACACAGTAGACTTCAATAGTGAGTGATGTGAAATGTAGAAGGGGGTGTCCTAACCAGTAAGAAACTGGACAGAAAACAGCATACCATGCCCAGTCTCCCTCCTTCTTGCTATGGTATGTCCTCCTTTCCCCGACCATCCCTTTCCTTCTGAAAGAAGGGGCTCACCTGGTTCCAGGGTGTAGAATAAGGGCAAAATTTATGACTCCTCAGGAGAACTGTGCCTTCCTCGCAGACTTCATGGCATCTCTTACCAACTGGTTTCAGCACTCTGTACTCAAGTGTGCTGGATTTCAAGAGTATTAAACTTATTTACCTACCTTTTCTTATGTATAGGAGTCAGCTTGACCAACAGAACATCGGAAAGTGAGAAGAGTTCCCCCCATTTTCCTCTCCCTCCTGTTGCTGTTCTTTTGCTCTGTATAAATGGTGAATTTTCAGTCTTGTGAAGTCAGCAGCCCCAAGAAATTCTTGTGGCTAGAAGATTTCCCAGAACACCACATGTTCTTCAAAAAGGTCTGTGTTGTGTCCATTTTGAACATTCACTCCATATATTTGCAATGGAAAGATACATTCCAGAAAATATATCTAATACTAGCATGCATAATAGATTTATCCATAGATAGATGGATATATATATTTGTACTGTATGGAATTATATAGGTAAATGTATATTTTTCTGTATTCTCTTGTCCATGCACTGAAAGCAGACAGTTATTTTCTGGAAAACCTCTGATTATATTTTTTTCTCATCTAAATGTTGTCTTCGTATTTGAAATCTGCACCAATCTCTGAAGATTAATATAACAAAGAGGCACTACTGGGGGCTGCTGGAGGACATTTTTCTTTTAAATTCTGATAAACTTAAGTGCTGCTCATTAATTTTTGTGTCCCAGAGGAGTGCCTGGAGCCTGCAAAATAATTTCCTTTGAACAACTTACATAAAATTTTGCACTGCGCTTTGGAGCCAAGCCAGGTTGTCGGGGTTTTTATTTGTTGCAACTCGTAAAAATTATTCTCAGCTGTTTTAAGTCAGAGACATTTGAATGACTTTGGTGGAGCTGTGCTCATTTGCCTTGGCAGCCCAGCAAATACCCTATAATGAGAACTAACAACATTGACATATCAGCTACTGTCACAGCAGTTATCAATGGATTTTGAATTACTCAGGGGAGGAAAGGTAAAAAAGAGAAAAAAAGCCTTCTTACAAAGGCACTGTGAGCTAGCTGCCTGGCTCAAGGCTCCAACATCACATGCCTCCACTCCACACCTTGATGCTCACACACTTCCATTTTTTTTTTGGTTTGTCATGTAATCCGTTAAGCAGCTTGTGACCACTACTACTGACTAAACCCATCTTCTGTCACTATAGGGAGCTGAGGTCCCTCCTTAGGTCTTCACAAACAAGAACTAAAGCAAAGCCAAGAGGCAGTTACCCAAGAGAGAAGCTGATATCAATGAAGGGAAAAGGGGCATGCTGAGGCAGTGATGCTAACAAGCCCCACCAAACAGTGACAATTACTAAGAATTGTCAATGGCTTGAGGCACAAAAGAAACTTGAAGAGGCAGGCTATCATGTCCTGCTGTGCAAATGCCTCAGGCTACATTAGAGGTGACTGACATGTGAATTCATGAAAATTCAGTCTCTCCAGTAAAAAGTATTTGATCTACTAAATACTCCACCAAACAGAAGCAGAAACCTCTGAAAAAGGTTGAAATAGTGGCTTCCTCCCAAACCAATTGGCTCTTTGTCTCAGCCATTGTCTGCTTGTAGAAGGAACACATAATATTCACACTGTGCCTGGAGAAACATGAGCTAAGGGGTGAGCTGAGCTGTGACCTGCAGCTCCTTGCTGCGTAGAGCATTTGCTTTTAAGATGTCGGCCAGCTGGCAGATCCTGAACCCTGCTGGTCACCTACACCTGAACTGTGCAGGCCTGGGAGATCGAACTTGTCTTCTCCCTGTGTGTGCTTAACTCCTGGTCTAAGCAAAGACAAGTTGACACTGTGTCCTTCTAACTGTTGTGGGATAGGTGGCTGACTCCATGCTTGTGCTGTGATGATCTCTCTTCACATAAAACTTTTCTCACTAACATAGCTCAACAATGATGTAATTCTTCCCCTCAAATAAACAGAGTTCCCAGCTCTTAAAGCAATCTCTTCACATATTCCCACTGGTCTAGATCCCACTGTCATCTCATGCTGCATAGTTGTGCATGTTGTTACTTCAGATTGATTTTTAGTGTGTTGCATTTGATTTTATGTTTCCACATTCATCCTGGTCACTTGATCAATGTGTTAAGTAACAGAAACCTTGAGGTGACACACCCCAGCAGCACATCAGGCCTGTTAATCACAGAATCACAGAATGTTA
>NW_010107744.1:0-5698 GCF_000699245.1 Pterocles gutturalis
CCTGCACCCGACCCAGCATCCTGCACCATGCACCGCCGGTCCTACACCAGACCGGGCATCCTGCACCGGCCACTGCCGGTCCTGCCCCAGGGATCCTGCACTGGACCCCTGCACTGGGCCCAGCGCCTGCACATCTGCAGCTGTATGTCACACAGCAGTGACCCTGCAGCAGCGTGCTGCAGTGATCCAGCGCTGCACAGCAGTCACTCTGGTGGGTGCTGCACACCAGGGGTCTGTGCAGCACTGGGGGGTGCAGCCTAGTGCATGAGATGCACAACAGGCAATGCAGCACCCCCAGGAAAATCAGTTCTGGCAGCCAAGCGCTGGAAACGTCCAAAGAATCACGCAGCTGCCCCTGTCCTGCCGCAGCCGGCATGGGGCACGCAGCAGGGACACGCTGCTGGTGACAGCAGGCAATGGCTCCATTACTCCCATAGTTGAAGGACTAACCCCAGGAGACAAAGTTGAGGGTGGGCCCTAAAACCCCACCTGTGTGCAAAACTACTCACACATGAGATGTGAAAGGGTTTGGGGTTCACTCCTCCCCTGGAAAGGGCTCCTCTGACGGCCGCAGTCATGCAATTGTTCTTGATCTGGAAAAAAAATTGTGCAATAAGGACGGGGAGGACTTCAAATCCCAGGAGAGAGAGGAACCCAGCACACCTTAGATGCTGGACACCATGGACACACAGGGGAGGGGATCCACCCGTCTTTTTTCTCCTCCAGCCTGTTGTCCAGTCGATCTGCTGCCGAGCAAACCCACCCCAGCACCAAACCACCGTGCCCAGGGCCGGCCCTTTCTCAGACACCCCACGGGTCTGCCGTCACCCTTCGCACTGAGCATCGCTCTGACCTGGCCCGGGAAATGAGTGTTCCAAAGCAGCAGCAGATGGGGATACGAAATGTCTCCAGTGTTCAAAGCCAATCCCTCTCCTCTGTCTCATTAAATTTTCAGCAGCAATTAGATACCCAAAGACCATTTGCTCATTTGAAACAAAAAAAAAAAAAAAAAAAGAAAAGAAAACAACCAAAAAACCAAAAAAACCCTCTCTTTTCACACATCTCCTCTTGCACTGGCGAAGTGCCTGCTGTACTTTGGGTCACAAATAGTAAGAGATTGTGAACCTGGATTTGTGCTTTTAATTATTTCACTCCCACAAATGGAAACAAACATCCTGGTCTGGGACACGGTTGGCGTTAGAACATTGCCCCGGCTGGTCCTGCAATTTCACAACTCCCAGCATCAACATTTTTCTTAAAGCTTCTACTGCTGGAGGCATGTGATAAAGGTATAAATTCTCTTTTTTTTCCATGTTATAATCCAAGAAAAGCTCGTTATTCTTGCAATCTGACTCACTTTTTTTTCCCCTGAACATGACTGGTTGGCAGCACAGACATCTTACCATCAGAACAAAATGTGATTATTGAAACATTTGTTCTTCAATTCCATTTCGATCTACTATCACGTCTTCATGTAACCTTTCAAAGCTCAGAAACTGTCTATTTTAAATCACCGGCCCTGACATGTGTTGAAGATATTTTTAACAGACTGTTTACAGGAATTCTGGTTTCTCTTCTGCTATTTTTTTTCCTTTTCAACAGCTTTTCTATTCACCATCTCCAGGTTTCACATACACGACTGTACCGAACCCTCGGAGGACACTGGCCTGCGAGAAATAGGACAACAGAAACTGCAGGAGAGGGGAAAAGGAACTGAAAGCCAGGAAAATAGTTGCAACCTGCTAGGTGAAAGATCCAAGACCTCCAGGAAGAGGAGAAGGGAAAGGTCAGTTCATTGTTTGTGTTACTGACAACAAACCGGCGCTGACGGGTTAGAAGCAAGCAGGGGTACGAAGGGCTGGGGCATCCCTGCGGCGTGATTTCAAGTGCATCCAACGCCAGGCACGTGCTAGCTGTGCCCATTCACAAGGACCATCTCCACGCCAGGCTGGTGTAAATGTACCCAGAGTTGTTCGTAAAGCTCTGAAGGGTTCATTTTGCATTCTCAGCTCTTAAGTTCTCTTGCAGCACATGTGCCCCGTGCCACTAATTCTGGTGAATTTGCCAGAAAGAGGATCCCGTGCTCCTGCCAGGTCAGGGTCAGCCTGGTCCGGCTCGGCCAGCGACGCAGACCCCCGCCTAGCATTGGTGGCCGTGGCACTGTGGTCCAAGCTTGATGCAGGACTCATTAGGGGACTGCAGAGAGAGCAGAACGGTCACTGTGCGGTTGCAGGGGCTGGTCTCTGCCATAGGGACGTGGCAGCTCGGTCCCCAGTTAAGGGCCCTGCAGCAATAACAGAAGGGGTGAAGGGCTGCTCCTGCAGCTTGACTCCAGGCTAAGCATCAGGCAAAAAAGAAAAATTGGTATCTGGAACTGATGTCGACATAGTTGTTAGATAACACAAACTGACTTCCATTTCAAAAAATTAGTATTTGCCATACATAAGTGAGTAATGCACTTGGAAACAAGGAGGAGGATTCTCTCAGACCACGATGTCAGGGATGGGCACTGCAGACTGCCCAGGGCTAACATGAAACTGGAGACGGCAGAAAGGCAAAGGGACAGGAGGAAAGGGATGATGAGTTTTCAAACATTCTGCATCCCACAGCTGCTGGCTCAGGGTACAAATCTTTGCAGGATAAGGAGTGCCCAGAGCTCACAGGAGAGAGGGGAGGCTCCCTGCAGATGGAGATAAAAAACCCGCAGTGGAGTTTATCTGCTAGCTGTTCTGTATTTACCAAAGGCAAATCTAAAATTCCATTTGCTTTTTATCTTTTGGCCGTACCTCAGTTACGACGACTACTAGTGTGAATACCCTCTTTCTGTGTCCCTTTTGGAGGAAAAAGGAACAGGGGGAGGAAGAGGATGACAACAAGCAGGTACCGTAACCACAGCGCCTCGGCGTTTGCAGGAGTGCCTGGCAAGAAAATTTTCAACTGCCAGTGGGGCACCTGGAGAGAAGAACACCACACCTGCCCTCCTGGGTCCCGAGCCACACAGATGTTGGCAATTTTAGTCAATAGTAACATTTACAAAGCTGGATTCACCTCTTCTACAGACAAGGCTAGAAGCCACCTCTCTTACCCTCCGCTGCCTGGGGTGTGGGGTAAACAAACAAACAAACAAATTAAAAAAACCCACCAAACTTGCCACATTTAATTACACCACAAAACAAACAGGAAGCCCGAGAGTTTTAGGAGAGTTGAAGCTATTTGCTCCGTGTGGTTAACACTACCAAACAGGCGGGAAACCGCGCTCCTGCTTCAGCATGCACTTGGTCTGCAGATACGGCTGGTAACTTGCTCTTATTTAAAAGTCAAAAGAGGGTTTTTTTTGGCAGCAAGACCTGAAATAGGAGCACAGCCGCATGAAGCGTACAACAGTGATCCGCGCCGGCTGTCAGAGCCCGGCTGTGGACGTACAGCCACAGCCACGTGCTCCGCGGAGAAATCCTACGGCCAAACCAAACAGTGCTTCAAGGTTTGAACATCACCATTTCGTTTTGCATCTCACACAAAGGGTCTCTGTGCTATAGCACAATGCTACACTGCTACAGGTGTTTTATTCTTTGTTGGGATTTCTTTAAATACTTTATATATATATATACACACACACACATATATATCTCTATCTGGGGCCCCTAGGCTCTCCTGCAAGCAAGCAATGTGCACGCTGACAAGAAGTTAGGATATTGGGATAAACCACATGAAGTATTTTACCTGCACCCTACGGCCTCCAACTGCTGTACACGTTCATTTTCAGACATACACACATTTCATATTTCACATCCATTTCATCCACTGAACTTTCCAATCCTCCATCTTCTAATAGCCAGAGCTGCCACAGCCTTACCAATTACGATGAACTTCATAAACAGCTGAATACCGCTGTATTTTATGGATATTTGTTCAAGCGGGACACAATATAAAAGATGAGAGGAAGACTAGACCTTCATCACTCGGAAAAATCAGAGCTGAAGGGAAGCACTGACTCATCTAAACCAACTGCAAACGCAAAACCTCTTAAACTTTGTTGGGGAAATTCAGATATGAATTCCCAATTTTGATGTCAAGCCCCCCACGATTACTCACACAGCAGGGTAGGACATCAGTGATAACACGCACAAACTGCTCAACTGGCCAGAAGCTATTATCAAAGCAAACAGTCCTCTCTGGGACAGCAAGCACCGGGAGTGCGACAGCACCAACCTAATTAGACATAAATTCCTGTTTGATAGGAACGTACCGCTACTACTAATAAATAATAAATAGTAAATGTTGTTACTGATTTCAGAATACATCCACTTTCGTTTGTGCTGTTTAAACAGCGTGTACCATAAGCTCTGCATGGCTGCGCTTTTCCTCTTTTGCTCTTGGCACGAAAGAGAACCAAGGCACAGGAATGAATTGGCCAAAAGTTACACAGGAGGATGGTGGTGTCCTCGCTAAAGGACTTGTTTTATTAGGATAACATAAATTTACTTGGCAGAACATGTATATGTTCAGAAAGAAGCAGCAGTGGAGGAAATGGTGAGTTAAAATCCCCATTAAGTCCAGAATAACTCCAGCAGGTTGGAAGGTGACTGGGCAAAGGACAGCGAGTGCACTGGGGCCACGACCGGTGGAAATGTAGAGACAACGGACAACGACCAGCCAGGGAAGAGGATCCCACAGCTCCTGGGATAACGCTGGCTCCTGCCAGGGTGAGGAGGGGAAGGAAGGAGGAAAGGGCACAAAGGGAACTGCCCGGGCAGAGCGGCACAGCCAGGGAACGGGGATTTGCTGCAGGCAGCGGTGTGAGGACCGCGGGGCAGTAGCCCCTGACGCGGGTCTCCAGAGAGAACAGAAAGTAGCAAAAGGCTGTGCTGAATAAAACTGAGAGGAGAAATTCACCACAGCACCTTCTTAAAATGAAGACTAAAACTACCACCTCTCTCAAGAGGTTACTGTCACGCGTCTCAGGTTCCACTTTCCCCCAGCTCGAATCCCACTGAAGTGGCATGTCCCCTGCTAAGGACAGGACAGGGGACAAACGCCAGGCAAGGACATTCAGGGGAGCGAAAACCCAAGGATCACAAGCACGTTTCCCAGCTTTATCCAGTATGGGTTGCATTAACCTGGGGGGACCACAGATACAGGGGCAACCCTGACACAGATGCTGTTTTTCTCCTGTTCTTCATTTACGCTCAAGCAACCTTCCCAAGAGGAGGATACTTATCTGAAGAAAAATGCAGCAGTTTTTTCATAGTTTGGATTTTGGGACAGCTGAGTCCACAATAGTTATAACACAAACTCTTTTTTCTTTCAAGAACAAGGCCACAGTTCGCTTGTTGATATTGTCACAAGAGATATTTCAGGGAAAAAAACCATGTCAAAGCCTCAACACGTTTTCCTCTTTGTTTGCTGGATGTGAATTCAGACCAAAAAATCACGTCAAAGCCTCAACACGTTTTCCTCTTCGTTTGCTGGATGTGAATTCAGACCAAAAAAAAAAAAAAAAAAAAAGCCAAAAAACAAAAAACCTCACTAAGCAAAACCCTTCCGTGAGCCATGTAGGAGCTGATGGTGAATTATTAGGGGGTGGGATTCAAGGACTCGAGCAGTCCATTTGTTCAAGAGCCTCTGAAATAGTGTCAAGCCTGAGACCCCTGAACGCCAGAGAGAAGGGAGAATGATGACAAAGAGACGCAGCTCTCCT
>NW_010107744.1:5713-19225 GCF_000699245.1 Pterocles gutturalis
ACAAAGGCACAGTTCGGTGTCCTTGCCCAGACCAAAATACTCTTTTATTTGTGTGACCACACATCTAAATGAAGGATATTGCAGACTTGGGAACAACGCATTGCTCCATTATTTCCCCAGAAATGTTTGCAGAGGCAAAACAAGCAACAAGAACTGACCTGCGTGAGCTGCAGCAAGCAGCCGCGATTCCTATCTCGATCATCAGCAACACCACAGGACTTCTAAAGAAGAAAAATCCCCGGAGGCAGTTCTCCTTAGGAGGTTATCGAAACGAACCAGGAAGCTTTGGGTGATACCTCCTTGGTTGTTTCTTCATCAGAATTTCAAAGTTACCACCTCTGCCCGTGCCAAAGTATTGCGTTAAGGAAAAACCAAATTCTCCTAAGTGTTGGTGTTGCAAGCAGCACGACATCCCAGAGGACGGCGTGGAAGGTGTTAGTCAAATGCTAGATGGGAGGAGATGCTACTGACCCAGTTCTGCGAAATATGTGAGGCCACAGCTATGTCAGGGATGCAGCTTGAGTTACTGACTGTAAAAACAGAAGAAAAAATGGTTTGGGGAAAAAAAAAAATACAAAACCAAACCAACACCAACAAAAGTCCCCACCAGCATTACACATGCTGCTCCGAAAGCCCAACACTTGATGCTTTCAAGGACAGGTCCTGCAGTACTATGAGTAGTACTCACATTCTACTCCTCATACTGGCAGTGATGCCTTTAGTTGTTTCACCTGTTTCTCTGCGTGCAGGATACAGATGATGTTATTTCCCTGTTTTGCAGGGCATCTTGTGCAGCTTTGCTGTCCGTACAAGTCATTCGAGGTCTGTAGCTGGTGGTGCTACAGAAGTTCAAGGCATCGACGTCTCAACACAAAATATCGTTTAATTCTTTATCACTTCAAAATAGAATTGCATGCATGCACACAAAAAAACTTTCAAAAACTCACTTCCACTGAAGATGGTTTTTTGATACAAGACCAAAGAACGCCAGATACAAATGGACAGAAGCTACATCCCTACTCTATCGGTTCTTCAGGAGGGACAAAACAACCTTCCTCTTTTTTTTTTTTTTTTTTTTTTTGCAATACCATTTCTTGGGAGCATTTCTTTTTTGCAATACCATTTCTTGGGAGCATTTCTTTTTGCAGAAAGTGAGTGATCTAATAAAACCACAAATTTCCATTATGAGTTGTAACTGCCTGTTTAACTAAACCATGCTGTTTAATCTTGAAATTACTGTTAGGGGATTCTGGATCCTTTGCTACCAGCAGAAAAGCAGCACCCCATCTTCCCACACTCAGAAGTACACTTTAAGTTTACACAAGTGTTGGGTTCTCAAAAAATAGACCTCACTGATAAAGTCAGAGGACTAGAAAAGAAACAAACAAACAAAAACCCCCAACAAAAACCCCAGAGCCCTTCATCCAGTTTGGGAATTTCGGGGGTCCTGATTAACTGTTTCCAGTAAGAGTGGATCTCACAAACTCGTGCGTGGGTGGCTGTCTGCACACTGAACACAGACAGATGCAGGTGCCTGCCTGCACTAAATATTTTGCACAAACTCATGAGTTTGTTATATTTGTATATTTTGTTTGTTTAGTTTTATTTGATGTTTAAAGTGTGTATTCCAAACTGAGCAACCCTGAGAACCCAAATACACCAGAATATATCTATCGTGTTACAAAGTGAGGCAGATGCCAGTGACAAATGCTTTAAGAATTTTTTAGCAGCCACCTGAAAAATCACTTAAGAGTCAGAAATAAGCAGCAAAGGCCAATTGCATGAGTCATCAATGACAACAAGGAGAAAAGGAATGTGAAGGGAATTTTTTTTCCTTTTTTCTAAAAGGAGAGATGGCTTTGGCTGAAAGAAAATACGGTTACCAAAGTAAAATTTCCATTTGTGAACAGGGGAATTTCCACCTGAGCCGTATTGATGAAGAATCATTTACATAGCCAGAGGTAAAACTACAACTTTTACCCTGGGAACAGTGTTGAAGGAAAAACAAACTCTTGTCAGTAGCAGGAAAGTGCAAAAATTTTGTCCTCAAATTTTGGTCCAGAAATAGATAATGTTTGTTTTCGTTAAGTCTTTAAAAATACTTACAAAAGAAGAGAAGATGTATTTCACAGAAGCAAACATTCCAGCCCGTCTAAACTGAACTGGGAAACTGCACCGGACAAGTATTAACTGTGTTAAGCACTTACACTATATGCTGCAAGGGTGAGTGTGCCTCTCAAAATAAAATAAAAATCTTCACTGTTTATTATTACAGTATCATCATTTAAAACGTGGCAGCAGCCAGGACTCGAGTGAGGTTGGGTCTCCCATCACACCAGCAGCTAGATTTGCTGCCTCAGAGGATTTTTGCAGGTCTCACCCTGCCCATCTCCATCACACTGGCCACGCTACAAACTCGCTGCCTCAGTTTCCCTTTTAGGACAGTGGGAACAGCAACGTTTAGTATTGGATCACTTAAAAATTAGTCAGGTTTGGGTTTTCTTTTTCCCCCCTGTCTTTATTGCTGGCTTTTCTGCTATCCCCACAAAAAGGGGAAAAAATAGAGAGTATCACAAACTAGCAAAGTCTTTAAAATCAGTCACCTAAAGCCAGGGAGATAAGGCACTCTGGTGGGGAAGAGCCTTCAGAAAAGCTCTCCTCCAGCCAAAAACCAAAACCATCCACCCCAGTGCAGAGCTCAGCAGTAAGTCCCAGCCCAAGGGATAATTTTGTCCAGCCCTCAGGATGGGTCCGCTGGCACACCATTGGGTCAGAAAGAGCTGCTCAGCACCAGGCTGGCATCCAGCAGCCTGCTACACCTTAACACAAGGTAGGAACAGCCACCTCCAGCAAAGCCTAGGTGTTCTGCAAGTCCAGCTGAGCATGGATACATCCTGTAACACCTCTAGGAACAAGCCTTCTTCCTAATGCGATGCTTAGGACTGGCACCACCCCCCGCAGCCACTCCTCCATCTCTTTTAAACAGGAAAAATTTCAAGATAGAATTTTGGTTTTATCTAGACTACCTGGATGTTCCTTTCCTAAGCTGTCTCTGCTGTAAGCCTGTCCTGCACCATCACAAAGACCTTAAGTCCAGCTTTACCCTCACACCAAGAGGAAGTATTCCTCAAACAGAAGCAGCCATAAAGCACCTGCAGCCTGTGGTGCTGGGGGGGGCTCAGCAAGATGACAACTTTACGCTGAATTTCCTATTTTATTTCCTTGTTACCTGCAACAGGAAAAAGCTCAACCTCTCATTTCCTTCCTCCTACCCACTCTCTGTTTAGTGTCTTGAGTGACTGCTGTAAATCAGCTACAGTCAGGAGCATGATTTCCAATTTGATCTTTTTTTAACGGCCATGGGTAGAAAGACACAGAGCAAAGTTTCCTGGATAAAATGACACAGGTAAGAAGAGGACAGTAACAGACACAGATGGTTGGATGCCTACAGGAAGAAACCAGGGGCACACTGCTGTCAAAAGGGAGATGGATTGTCCCACTGAGGTCACACACAACTTTGACACGGCGATGCTTTCGGAATGAGGCTTGGAAATCTAGCGGAAAAAATTAGTGAAATCTGTGCAGCCTCTTTCCATAAGCACCAGCTTCACAGGTATGTGTTAGTACATACAGCACAGTAATACTGCCAAAGCACACCGCTGAGCCACGCTGCTTGGTGTGAATTTGAGAATGAAATGAGCGGGAGTTCCCATTGGAGATACCAAGAAACACAGAAACCACTTGAAAACATCAACTGAATACAGCCGCTGGCTAGAGTACCGCAAGAGGGGATGTAGCTTGTTTCCAGTGGCCTGACCATAAAACCCTACTTCTAGAAGGAAAAGTTTTGAAAGAATTAGCAACAAGAAACAAGGCACCAGAAAAGGGAACTATTCCATTTTTGTCGGTGTCAGCAGCGTGTCTCTTTACCATCCCAGTTCAAACTGCTGTGTTCTCAGCTCTCCCACGACAGGGAACAGCACAAACTCTGCTTGCTTTGCTCTGAGAGGTCAGAGATGCTGGGGGTCTTGAAGCAGATGTTTTGCTAGGAAGCACTGGCTTCAACACTGCCCAGAGAGCTTATGGGCACTGCACTGCCCGTAGCATGAAGACAGCCACGCTGTGCGAGCTGGGCAATCCCAGCAGCATCGCTACGGTGCAGACACACGTGGCTCACAAAACTGCAAACTGGACCAGCAACTGTCTCGGGCTATGCAGGCTGGAGAAGAGGGGGGTGAAAGTAAAACACGACTGACAGTGCTGCTTGCTGTGGTTATCTACTTGCTGGATGTGTGGCTCACCAGTCGGATGCCCACCAGGTTAACAAGGCTCCTGCAGACGCACGGCACAACGCCCCAGTGAACCCTCGTGGCAGCGTTTCCTGCTGCAGTGGCCACCACACCACCCACCTGCTCCTCCATCAGGTTCCTTTGGGATGCGCTGGGGAGCCAAGATGCTCACTCAAGTCTCTGAAGAAGAGTTTGCACGGAAAAGGGACCTTTAAAGGCATTTCCTCCCCACCATCAAAAGACCCCGAAAAAGATGTACCCACACGTGATTCCTTCCGTGGCAAAAACAAAAGAAATTCACAAGCCCTTTGACACTAAAAATATATCCTTCCTCCTCCTCAGGCTTCTCCTTTCACAGCAGCATTTCTCTTTCTGTGCCATTTCCCAGCCTGTCACACTTGTCTCTTCCGAGCTCCCACCCTGCAGCCAGACGAACGTCCTCTCAAAACACAGAGCTCCCCATGATGCCATATGGGCTTTTCATGTTACACCATTACAACCCCAGCCACAGCACCCGCTTACAGACCATCCAGCGCTAGCAGGTCATGCCCTGACCGTTCCTCCGTGCACATTATTTATTTACCATCCTCCTCTTCCTTCAGTGCTTTATCGATTGCCGCTGCTCACTCCCGTGCCCTCTGCTCGTGCATTCCCCGTGTTGGAGGTCAGACGCAGCAGCGGGGGAACGGAGGCTTGCGCTACTTTCTGTTCCTTAAACACCAGCCGGTCTGTCCCCTGTGGTCCCATAAATATCCACAGAGCAAACTTTGAGATTGGGGTAGCTCCCTCAGACTAGCAAATGACAGAAACCAGACCAACCAACCCCTCAAAACCCACACCTGGTATTTTTTTCACTGCTGAATCAGAACCAACAGAAGCACACAGGTCTGCAATGTATTTTGCCAAGAGGATTTCCCAGAACAGGCGAGGTCTTGTCCCCCATGTCTGCTGTCTTTACTGAACCTTTGCATTCCCTTCTCTCTGGTAACGGACACCACCAGCACGTTTGCTGATAACAGATTTCTTGGCACTGGGAACCACTCAATCCAGAGCATCACAGCATTCCTCCCTACTCCTCTTCCTGAGCCGCTTCTTGTGGGGTCCAGCTGACCAAAGGAGGGAAGGCAGCCAAAAGTCTACTGGATTTACAAATGACAAAAAATAGCATGCAAAAATCCTGCTGTTTGTAAAAAAGTAAAGATGAGGACACCTGACAAATTCACAGAGCAAAGTCTTCCCCTTCAAATACTTCCAAGAAAGCAAAACACCCAGCCATGGGAAAATCAAACCTTGATTAGCTTTTTATCACATTCTTGATGGTCAGTGTTTCCAGCTCCTCGACAGATGGCTGTGCCTGCTACCTTGGCTGTACTTCACAGACCTTGTAGCTACAAGCTGGTGTAGGTAAACACATGTCCTGGCAGTTCTGCCCCCACATGACTTAGCAAAGACTGAACGAGCCCAGTGACAGTGCTCCCATCATCTGGGGCCAGGGGAAAGCGGTCTTCCTCCATGCTGGCAGCATCAGAAGACACCGAGTGTGAATTGTCCAGCAGTGCTCCCCTTGGGATCAGTCTTACAGCAAAAATAGAAATCGGTCACACTGCTTCTCTTATGTGGCAAAAAAGTAGAGGAAGAGGCCATAAAAAACCCAAGCAGCATAACTGATTCTGAAAACAATGTTTTTCTCTGCTGTGAATGAGGAGTCAGCAGCTCTGATTGCATGTGTGCAAAGTCCCCCAAAGTTTCCCTGAAACTTTCCATCACAGCGAGGCAACTGAGCTCTCGTAAAGAGAGCCATTAAGTTTATGCTGATACTTGTTTATTTACTTCATTTAAGATAACTGCGAGATCTTATCAGGGGTGACTGAACCACTCGCTGTGACATGTGTGTCCTTGACTCTCTCTGCAGGAAAGGAGCACATCAGCAGTTCCACAGATTGCGAGTGCTCAGAAATCGTCTGGCTGTAACGGGGCTTCTCCCTGCAGCGCCTGACCCCCTTTTAACCGGTTGCCTCAAGTAAAAAACAATATTCTGGTGGTAGGACTGGGAACTGCCAACTGACAGGCTGTTTCTTTTAATGCATAAGACATGCTCTCTGCACGCATCACACAGGTTTAAAAAAAAATAATCTGTTTAAGTAATATAGAAAAAGATCTCTGCAAGATATTGCATAGAGCCGGGTGAGAGACCAGGCAGATGCAGCTCTCCGGGAGGAGAGAGCATCTGCCAAATTCCAGACAGAGGTGCCTGGAAGACTTGTGGGGAACAAATCCAGGAGGATAACGACCCGAGGAATTAATCTGGAAGCCATGAACGGGCATCACCATGAAATCATCAGGGACAAGGTGACATTCAGCACACAGCAGAGACTCACTTGTTAAATCTTACTGACTACATCCTTGTATCGCAGCAGACAGCTCTGCCCGCAAATCAGAGACCACAGCATTACAGTGCAAAAATCATTCATATGCTGCTGGTGGCTCTGGAGGGAACTGAGAAAAAAAATAAAAAAAAACAAAAAAACCAAAACACCACACCAGAAAAAACTGAATCCTAATGGAAGCCTGTTCCTGTCAGTTGGGAACCTGGACCAACGGGCATTCTGCCTGGTTCCTTGACAGCCCAGGTACCAATTCATACGTGGAAAAGCCAAGCAAGCCTTCTCAACAAACATTTGCACAAGCTGTTCTCCCCTCTCCTGATACCACTGGTCATATCTGGTACTGCTGGTAGCAGCTGTTGAAAAGCCATGAAAATGGCATTTAATCTGCAGGAGCCTTTGGGAAAAGCTGAGAGGGCGCAACTTAAACGAGGAGATGTCCTCTCCCTCCTTGCCCTGCTCTCATGTGCATGCAAAGCTCATACATTAATTTTTCATCTCTCGCTCCAGCCACTGATTAAAGGGAGCCTTACCCAATCCCCCTTCCTTTTCTGCCTCCAGTGAAGTCCTCTCTCCAGGCTTTGGCAGCTGTTTTTCTCCTCCCTATCCCTTTGCCTGCTGTATTCTTGCTAATTATTTTTATAAGGCTCAATAATTGATGCAATCTTTCCCATTTTTCATCTCGGTCCTACAGCACTGTCTGGCAAGCACGGAGCTCCATAAGCAGCTGTGCTCAGTTGGCCGCCCATCCGCCTCTTGCCGAGAGGAACCATTGCCAGGACAAGACTTTGCAACCTAATCCTTTATTTACCTTTCTCTGGACTCTGCAACCGTTATCCAGCAAAGCAGCTTTTTGAAGTCACTTAGCAACACGTTAGGGAACCAAGGGTCTGATGTCAGCAATAAAAATAGCATCTCAGAAACACCCATTTGTGTCATGCCTCGAACCAAAGCTGTCTGCAGCCATCTAGCTCCATTCCTCAAAAATCTTTGCTTCTGGAGAATTTATCTTTTGACTCACTGGCAGACAAGGCACCAACACAGTGATTTCAGATTTAAAATGATCTCCCATTCTGCAACAGTCCTGACCAGAGCACAGGAATCCTTGCGCTTCTCTCTAAAGCACGCAGCATTGAACAAGAACACAGATCAGGTACTAAAGGGAACGTGACACTGGTCCTATACAGCAACGCAGCTCCCTCGACCCTTCAAGTTATTAATTTATGGAAGATGAATTGTGGATTTAACTAGAGTAAGTAGAGACTCACTCATGTTAAGTCTGTGGGAGACTTAAATGTTTTCAAAGGACATTGTTAACAAGCCCTGTTCGGGAGAAGGCTCTGCTATAGGTTTGACTCGAGCAGGTGCTGCTCCCTCATCCCGGTGATGTCCTAGAAAGAGCTTTCTTCACATTTTGCCTTTAGTGATATCAAACAGACCATTTCCTCCTCTCAAGCAGAAGGGAGAAAACACAGCAGTAAATCCAGGAATTACACTGACAGCAGAGTTCCTAATGCAATACAGAAGCACGCGGGGCCGTTTCCAGACCCTGCACCCAGACCTCTTGCAAGTGTCACCAGAGGCGTCTCCCAGCCCACTAACCTCCACCCCCTGTCCTCCTTGCTGCCTGCAGCTTGTTGTTTCAAAGAGCAGTGGTGTGAAAAAACAGGAAGCCATGCAGAGAAGAGAGAGAATACAGATTGAGGCATGAAACTGCAGCGGCGACAGCTCCCCCACCACGCACCCCACCCCCTCTTCCCTTCCCACCCCCTTACCACAGGCCAAGTTCTCGGTGAGAAGCGCTGCACTTGCTCTTGACGGGAAACTGGTTATGGGAGTTGCATGGCCAGAGAGAGCCACTGAGGGAGGGGAAATCCAGCAGCTTGAAGGGAAACACGTCTCACAACGCTCTGCTGGGGCTGGGGGAGCTGGGGGGAGAGGTGGGAGTGCAGCTGGTATTAACAGAGCCAGACTAAACCCACAGGTGTCAGAGATGCCCAGAGTGCCTGCTACACTTCACCATCACCTCGAGTCCCAGCACACGCCGTCCGCTCCTGGGTGGTGGGAAAGGCAAGACCAATTGCAGATGCTGTGCTGATGGGATGGCTGGTGTGACCGCTGAGCATGCGGCAGCCCCGTGTCGTGCACCCAGGTTCTGGAAATGCTGCAGGAGCGAGGCAGGCACGGTGCCTGCTCCAGCTCTACGGGAGGCTCTGCCGCCTCCCTGCCATGCTCGGAGAGATGCCAACCTGGCTGCAACCAGCAACTGCCCTCCAATACAGAGAGTAACGACCAAGGGGCTTTGGGGAGGAAAGAACAGGCTGGAGAGGGCACAGCACACCCAGAGCATCTGGGGGAAGGGGAGCGGCGCCTTACCTCCCTCCAGAAAACGCAGGAAGCATCATTTCCCAAACAGCCCCCTCTCAGAGCTCCCTCGGTGCTCTCACTCTCACTGGGAACTGAGTCTTCAGCGCTCACACCCTTATCTTCTCAGTCTTCTACATAAGGCGGAGAGATTAAAAGGGTGGAGATGAAGAAACAAGAGTTAGGGGCAAAAACACCCATAGGGGACAGAAACGCCAAGCAAACCCCAGACAAACAAGCAAACACCCCAGCTTCCGTTTCATGTAAAGCATTCACAACTTTATCTCTGCATGTAACCACATCTATTTTTATGTCAGCCAACCAACTGGATAAAACAAAAGGAAAAGAAGAAATGTCACGTGAATCCTGGTGATGTTGAAAGCAAGGGAAAAAGTCAAACACAAAACCTAGTTCTGGAGACCAGGGCTCAAAATTTAAGGTGAATGCAGGTGGGATAAGCATGCACAACCTGAGGCATGGCAGGTTCACAACACAAAGCCACAAAATGACCCAGCACATCCCATAGTGAGTGACAGCTCAGGATCAGTTATAGCCCTTAGCATGTTAAGATATCATCACAGCATCTCCCTACAGTGTACTTAGCTTGGATTTTGTCAATGAAAAGTCTCTTACATCCGTACTAATTCAGCACCAGGCACAGGCGGTTTGTCCTTCTTTTCTACTGTTAATAACACATAAACCCACTTCTGAAATTGCCAAAACCAAAACGGGAAGGAGTGAAAACAGATGTAAGGCAACAGAATGGGAAAAGAATTAAACAGTCTGATATCTACTGGTGGGAAAGGGGATGCAGTATTTCCCCAGTCATTTTCCAAAGCCTCTGTATTGCTTGCAAAGGGATATGCTGTGCTCTGGTTTATTTATAAAACCAGTGAGAATGTTGCCCAAAAGTTAGAACTTGAAGAAAAATAAGCAGAGGTTAAATTTTCTAAATGCAGTCCCAAACCCAGGAGAAAGAGGCTTATGGATAAGCCTCTCTGCTGTTAGAGGGATGCAAAACACAGGAGAGGCCTCGGTACTTCTGAGCTGCTGGAGCAGCCGTGCAAACCGTGAACGTTCCCCCTGGTTTGAGCGCAGCCAACACTGCAGTTTGCTGTTCCAGACACAGAAGTAAGGCAGGGAGTGGGCGTGAGAGTGGCCTGAATGAGACCGAGGGGGATTCCCAGCACCTCCCTTTTTTTGGCAGAGCTAGCCAGCTGGCCTTCCTAGGCTCTTGGGGTTTGGGGTTGGTTTTTTTTTGTCTTTTTAAATAACTGATGGAGAGAGATGCTCCTACAAGCTGTGATTCAGAGCAGGCCCTTCATCTAAATGCTCTGACTCATTCTTTGGAAGAGACCATCCCTGCTGACAATGGAAGGAGCCCGTGGAGAAGGCAGACAACTAGAAGAGATGATTAACTCTTCCGTGGCATTCACATCAAGATATCTGTGGAAGAGATTTAACTATTTGCTACTGGGACTGTGGCTCGTTATCCAAACCTGCTCAAATAATGGACAAAGCCGGTGCAATAAGGAGCATGAGAGGAGGAACAACAAGGCCCCTTACAATGTGTCTGCGATCCAAATACCTGGACCACAGATAGTTCAGCCATCTGCATCCCTACTATACACCCTCGCTAACGACGAGCCGTAGCGCTGGGATGCTGGCACAAACGCTCCATCTAGTGGCAATCACAAACGGAAAAACTGCGGAACCGATCAAGTCCTGGCAAATGAATTTAACCAGGCTGCTAAGAGTAACGAAGGACCAACGTGACACATGAACCCACTGCAGAGAGAAGACAAAGCTCTTTCCTCTTCCAAGTGTCCCCAAAAACTTGATAGACCTGTATATTTTTTGAGAGAGATGAAAATCAAGAGCTGAACCAAGGTAAAATTCCTGCATCTATAATTGCCTTGTATAATCTGACAATGTTGTTAGTATTTCTTGATGCACACAACCCCTTTAAAAGCCAAAGTTAATTAGGAAGATCATTTATTTGCTCAGAGAATTACACTCTTATGAAAGATAAAATAGTCTTTGAAGGATTTCAGCCATACAGAAGAACTTGCAGCTCCTGTATCAGCAAAGACAGGGAATTAATAATAAATTAGCTGTTCCCAAATTTAAGTCCAACTGTAGAAGTCCAAACAGAAACACTTTTAAATCCTTGATATCCAAAAATCTCGAGGATCTCATGTGTCCAGGACCCAAATTCACTAGTCAGTTTTGAAAACCTTGGACCAGATGTAGTTAATAATTTCCACTGTGCTCATCAACTCTTGTGCGAGAAGGGATGCCTCAGGCACTAGTCACAGTCAGCTGAAAGTTCAAACAGGAAATAACAACAACCAAAAGAAAAGCCACAAAAACAACAATAAAATCCACTTTTGAGTATGACATATCTTGCCACAGGCAGGATTCATGAGCTGGACAACACGTGCAGTAAAACGCTTCCTTAGCTGCAGTTGCTGTAAAGGGTTGGGAACATAAACCATCTTTTCCTTCTGCCTGTCTCCCCTGGGTCCTGGCCCAGGACTGAAGCCTGTAGCTGCCACCACAAAACACAACAAACTGGCACAAAAAACACCCCCCTCTGAACCCACACAAAGCCAACACTGCTGAGTGCCTTACAAGCCCCAGGCACAGCCTCCCTGAAAACCACCCAGGCAGTTCTCTTCAGCCTCTAAAATTCACTTCATACACTCCTTATAACCTCTTATTTTCAAGGGCAATAAAGGGGCAGGAGTGATTTTTACCTAAAGGCACAGAAAAGCAGTCTCAGATGCATTTGGTGGGAGCACACACAAGACAGCACCCACAATGGGGAAGGCAGCCCGAGGGTGCCAAGGCACAAAAGAAGCCGGTATGGGAATAAGAAATCGCCATCACTCACCCCAGTCCATCCCCTGCCAGGCGACCGCTGGGCCACGGACAGCTTTGCTCCAAAAACCATCCCTGGGTCAGGTTGGGTTTCCACAGAGGTATACAGCTTGGAAAAACCAGGAGCTAGCAGGGAAGCTGTGAGCTCAGGCAAGCATGGAGAACCTCACCCCCATCTCCCAAACCCCACAGTGCCCCTGAAGAAGCTTCTGGCTCTCATCAGCACAGACAAGCTGCAGCTGCCCCTGCTCCCAGGTGCTGGGCAGACTGGGGGACTGCACCCTGGGCCTTTGGGTGAGGAAAATTATTAACTGGCCCTTCAGAAAGTGGAGCAGCTGTTGGCCCTCTCTGAGAGAGGGTATTTCACATTAAAAAAAAAAAAAGCCTTCTCATAAAGCCCCCTCTTGGGCCCTGGCTTTGCAGCCTTCACTGCACTCGTGCAGCAAAGAACAACTGTAAAACTGGACTGAAGCTGCAGCTTCTTTCAAGGATTGTGAATAAAAGTCAAAATAGTTTAAGCACTTTCTGGAGCCACAACTCACAGGAAGTACTATTTATTCAACAAGTAGTAAAATATAACATACAACAAGTGCTGCTCTTCATGTAACAGTATTTAAACTCTTCTCCCTCTTAAAACACAGCTCTGATTAGAAGCATATTTTGTCTCTGAACCCTTATTTTTAGGGAAAAGCATAGAAACTGCTCCCTCTAAAACTAAAAGGGGAAAAGACCCTTACATAGTAATTATAGTATCATTTATAAGAAACATGTTAACAATAAACATATGTAAACATCTAGAACAAGCAACAATATCAAATAACCCTTCACTGTATGAAAAATCCCATATAGATTCACTTTAAATACAAGCCCACAAGATTCCCAATATTACTCCAAACATCTTTGGGTTTTGTGGTTTGTTGTTGGGTTCCCCCTCCCACCCCCCCAAAAAAAAAAAACAAAACATATATTGCTTTTTCATAAACCTTGACAGAAAAACTCCAAAATTAGTTTAAGGACACTTGAGAAAATATTTTCCCTGCAGGTACCAAGTTTCCCTTTTGCAAGGTCTAGCATCTAAACGACTCTTCTTGTTCTTTCAGATTCGAGAAGATTCTGATTAGGTTGCTCAAGTTCCACAGCCTTGCCTGAAGGTTCAAACAGCAGAATCATAACCCCCCCCCGCCCCCTCAAATCCCAAATCCAAACCGATGAAGCAGTACAGAAGCACAATTCACACTCCGAGGAGTGAAACAAGGTGGCACAACTCAGTCACTGCAACAATTTCCTCCGAAGAAAGCCTTTAAACAGCAGCTATGAGCAGGAACCTTCAGATCCATCTTCCTCCAGACATTTCCAACAGCTGAGAGTTTTTAAGTCACTTTCTCAGAAATTTTGTCAAGATGCAAAAAGCACCCTGAAACCCCCACAGCGAGCCTCCTCCAGCTCTGCCGGGCAGAAGAGCACCTCCCAGCAGAGACTTCATTTAAAGGAGGAGGAGGATGATGAGGAAGGCAGCTTGCCCCCCAGCTCGCAGCTCACCCCCAGCTCCATCCCGGGGGGGCACAGAGCCGGCAGCGGCCAGGCGGGCAGCG
>NW_010107745.1:0-2225 GCF_000699245.1 Pterocles gutturalis
AACCCAGTGCCCTGCTTTGATAGAAGAGAATTTGCTGTGACATTGGAACTGTAACTGCATTTAAATTTGGGAGAAAAAATTGAGTTGATTGTCAACACCCTTAGGACACCCCATAAGGATTTTGAAGGATGAAAAAGCAGCCCATATTTGACTTTGGTTTCGGCAGTCACAGAAAAGAGCTGTTAAATTTGTTTCTGCATCCTCTAGAGTGAGGGTCAGCTTCCTGCTCCTTCCAAAAGCAGCATACACTTTGGCAGTGTTGTGACATTACTCATGCGGCACGGCCCAAGGAGCAGTACTTTGGTTATTTAACCAGTCCTGGCGCGTGGTTCTCTCCAGACTCTGAGCCACAGATCCAGACCTTGCTCTGAGCCTGTGACCACCAATCATCCTGGCACCGTGCACTGGGATCACTAGCTGGATCCTAAGTGGGATGTGAGGCTGCAGGGTGTGACGTCATGTCGTGCAATGTCACGTAATGCTGCCCTGATCACACAGCTTGTTGGCTACTTAAATTTGCCCTTTGCCATGCTGGGGAGCCACATAGGTCTGGAAGGGCTCTTGCATCTTGCAAGCCTGTCTTCATGTGTCACCACAGTCCAAGTGTAGCATGGGTTTCTAGAGGAGATCTACAACAGCAGTGTGCCAATGACCCATGACAAAACATGCTGCAAGAACTGAGCCTACTGAAGACACAACATTTTTAGCCTTACTGTAAAAGTCACCCAGTCTTAAACTTGCAACTCTTCCAAAGTGTTGTTTCCCAGGTATGTATAGGTACCTAATGAGTGGGGCATTAAGTATCTGGAGATGTTTAGACATGGCAGAAGCCTATGTCCAGTGCCACAGCTGGGATCCTTGCAGAACTGATCACCTGTAACCAGTAGGAAGGTCCCACAGTGACCGAGGGGTTGTGCCAGTCTCAGCTGGGACACAGCACCAGGCTGTCACAGTGCATGGGAAGGACTCAGGTGGATATTGCATGCACATCCTGAGAGCCAACAGCTCCTTGGGGAGGCAGGGGGAGCGCCTCTGCTAGGCAAGTCTCCTGATAATGCTTTTGAAGAACTATCTCTCCTTGCTTCTGATGCCTGTGGCTTCCTGCAGGTTCAAATTGACATCCATAGAGGCAGATCCTCGGTCAGGGTGGATCACCATCTGACTGATTCAGCTTGCTCCATACAGAAAGGGCCTGAGCAGCTGTAAGCCCATTTGAGGTTGATTTACAGCCAGTATCAGTTTGGGGCTGTGCGTTAAAACAACAGAAAAAGCTGATATACACACACACAGAGAACAGGTGGGGAAGAGGAGAGTGGAGATCCTGAAAGAACCCCACATCTAGGAGCAATTTGAGTATCACTAATTTTCCGTCTCTGTTTGCCCTGGCAGACAGAGCCCCACCATGATTCAGATGTCTAAGGAAATTTTCAGTCATATTTAAAGAGAGAGAGGAAACTAGAAAATGGGATGGGATTGCACTGCGATGCTGTGACCTCTGTGTGCCCAGAGCTCTGCCTTAAATTGGAAGGAAAGTGCCAATTAATCTGACACTGAGGAAGGGACAGGCAACAAAACCATTTCATGTTCGCTCATTCCCCCCATGACACGTAGTCCTCTCCACATTGCTAATTGGAGAAAGCTTGCTAGCAGCTCTCTGATGTGGGTTTAATTAAATACCTTTTGAATGCCTCCGAGCGGTGGGAAAAGACAGCAGAGTCATTCCAAGTCTGATGCACTGAGGGACAACTTCAAATTCGTGGCTCCTTGCTTCATTGCTTAAAAAATACAGATGCTGTGGGAGCAGTGAAGGATCTCTATTAATGAGGGAGCTAGAAACTAAAGGCTGAGAACATCTGGCTGTGGAAAGGAAGATCTTCCACATCCCAGCATTTCTTATAATACTACAGAGAAGGTGCTTGATCATCCTGTGGCAAAGGAAGGGCTCTGAGGCAGCAGAGACACCTCTGTGAGATCCAAGTCAAGAATGCTGCTGTTTTGCCCCAAGAAGGGCTGCAGGTCCATAAAGGGGGTGGAGTAGTGATGGGTGGAAGAGAAGAGAAGAGAAGAGAAGAGAAGAGATGCTCTTGAAGGGGACAGCTAAAGAGAGGAGCATCAAGCACCCAGATGTACTGGAGCACAGCTCTGTCCCAAGTCCAAAAGAGACACTTCAGCAGGTCACCTCTGCTTTGTGGACATCCACTGGTCTTGGTCCATTGTCTGAAGAG
>NW_010107745.1:2236-28180 GCF_000699245.1 Pterocles gutturalis
CATTCCTGCCTGGGAATCAGGGCTGCCGTGTGCCGAGACCATTTGTGCCCTAAATAGGAGGGCAAAGCGCGACTGATTTTATGAGCGGTGAGCTTTGGCATGTGGAGTTGAAGGAGGTGATGGACTACGGGTACCAAGTAGACTGTGCACCAGGTAGATGCCCTTGCAGCAAGGTGAGACCCTAAGTGAAAGCGTCAGCCAGGAGACTTTTCCCAATTTCTTTAAAACGCCTCTTTTCCCCCCTCCTCATCCTGGGTGGAGGCTGGGAGTGCTGCGTACAGGCTGAGCGCTGCAGGAGAGAGCTTGCAAATAATCTGAGAGCAAGAGAAAAAATTTAAATGAGACTTTGAAAGAGTCTATTTAGCTTATCAGAAAGGAGGTCAAGAGGTGATTTGATTACAGTGCATAAGTACCGCCAGCAGAAGAAAACACCGGTTTCTAAAGAGCTTTTTAATCTATCAGAGAAAGCTAGAACAAGAGGCACTGGTTGAGAGATGAAGCCAGACAAATGCAAATAAGACATAGAGAGCATATCTTTAGCAGAGAGGGAGATAAACGAGAAGAGCAGACTCAAGGAGAACGGCACTTGGTATCTCTGGGTGCCTTCAGCTGGGAGCTGGATAACAGGCTTAAGCCAGAGAGGAGCTGGGTTGGTTCCAAAGTGGCATTTAGGAGCCTGCACTACATGGTACATATATAAAGTTGTCTGGCACTTCTTTGTGTCTCAATAGCAAGAAAATCCAAGTTTCTTTTTCTTGTCGGGACAGAAAAATGAGCACAGGCTTTGGACAAAACCTGGTTCAGTCAGTAGGAAGAGATCAGCTCAATGTTCATGGTTTCTAAGTCAAAACCGATTGTTGGGGACCTGGGCTTCCAAAGGCTTGGAGGTCTGACTACCTAGTGGGGGACCAGCCACATCCTGTTGAGAAATTCCAGCCTAACGGAAGGAAAAGTTCCGCCATGGGGTAGGAATTAAGGCATTGCCAATTAAGAGCATAAAACAGCAACAAAAAGATATGTGAGAAGTCCATCTCCTCATGCACCTGTGTCTGGCAGTGGCAGGGGACTCCAACAGGGGCTTAGGGGGTAAAAAAACAGGTCTGGAGTGATCCTTCCCTGGAATTTCTTGCTTGTTTCCAGCAATTTGTGGCTGCTGGACTACTGAAGTGGAGGTTGACACACAGCTGTTCACAGGTGCTGAAGGATACTTCTCCCATAAAATTCTCAGGCTGCATTTGGATCTGTTACACTTCTGCCTGCAGCAATAACATTCATAATTTAGTAACACAATGTGTGAAAAAGTACATTCTTCTGCTCGTTGCTGATCCTCTCACTGGTACCCTGTGGGGTTTTTTATGTGAGGAGCACAATATACTTACTAATTGCCATTTCTTTGTGCTATTGAAGATTGTTGAGGCTTCTGTCCCACCCTCCTGGATACTTAGGGCATGGTATCCTGATGGAATCAGTCCCTTCCTGTGGTCACAGTTGCATATCCACTCCGTCGGTAGATGAGTCACAGCCAGCCCACCAAGGTGCTGTTCCACACCAGAGCCCCACAAGAGACCCAGGCTAGAGCCATCCTCCAGAGGTGGATTGCAAAGGGTGAGGAGAGTATATACAAGCAGGATGCCAGAAAATAAGGCTTGTCTTGAGTTGGCCAGGAAAATTCTTATTTTAATTTGCCTTTTTTCTAAACCCAGCATCTCTTAGCATCTGTGGGAGAATGGACACTAAGCTCAAGGAAAAGAACTTCCCAGTGCTAATTTCTACATTTCTCGTTGAATCCCTCCTGTTTGATGATAAGGCTTTCTAGGTCTGGATCCTCTAGGGATGTCTGGACAGCTACCTCTTTATTATTGCCAGTTTCCTTCTTTTTCTCTATACGGCTGTGTTCAATAAAGGAAAACTTTTAACAAATAAATCAGGCAAGCCCTTTTTGGCCCAGGGGCTATTTGCTGGTGAAACCAGCATTTAAATATTTACCACTTGAATGTGAAGGAATTTCCTGTGTTGCACTGTCCGGCAAATAAGGCAGCTTATTCAGCATTGAGTTAAAGTCCTGGTTAAGTCTTGGAAACAATTTCGTATCAGTAATGGGTGTTTACTAGTCAATAGGTAAATTCTGCCACAACTGAACCCATCTTCATTCTCCTTCACTCCATGGGCTGTCGTAATGAGGGTCCACAGGTGGGAAAAGTGTCAAAAGTGGGTCACCCTGCCAAATGTTTGCCAAAGCCTGCTGAAAGCAGGTATCTTGACTCAAACAAACAAACAAAAAAAGCCATGAGAAAACACTGATTCAGTCCACATTCTTTTTTTTTAAATTGTTTTAAAAATAAAAAAATCCAGTTTCGTACATCAGCATTTTTTATTTATATGTTTAATTTTTAAAATTCAATTAATTTAATTTATAAAATATAAGTTCAAATAGAAGTTAATTAGCCAAAAAGAAAATAAAACATATCAGAGTATCTAAAGGAAACATACTACTTGACCCATGCTGAGAGTTAAGTAGTTTGGGAGTGTGACAGCAGTCAATGTTCAGCTTTCCAATCCACCCCATGCTAGGAAAAATTTTTCAACTCTTGAAAGGTATGTCGGGTGTGACAGCTGCTTCCTGTATTCGTTTGGGTGGAAACTGGAGTGAATAACCCTGCCTATTTGAGTCATTAGGGATGTATGGGAATTTTCTTTATTGTCTGCTACAAAACAGCATGTGCCAGGTTTCCATCTGCAAATGAGACCACCAATTCCCAGCCAGACAAACTAGGAGATAGTTTTTAGGTGGAAGAGTTTGCCTATAGATACACAGACCAAAGATTGTCAGTTCTGTTCTACCAAGTGCGTAATAAAGCCCAGAGCCTTAAAAACTGGAAATTAATTATTTCAGTAAGGGCTAGGGAGTCTGCACAGAACTTAACTTTGATTTTCTGAGTCTGTTTGTGCCTTTGAGTAGATCATTCTTCCTCCAGGAGGGAAAAATTCTGCCCAAAACATTGTTTGACATCATAGACTTTTTTCCTCAAGTACCTACTTAGGGGTGAGGGAAACACACTGTTAAATGTGGCTCCTCCACAGCTGTGTTTAATCCTTCTTATTCCCTGGAAGACACGAAGGGATGTAATCATGTGACAGCAGCCATCTGGAGATGATCCTGGTCCAGCCGGACTGTCCCTGTCCCCTCTCACGCTCACAGCCGGGCCACCCGTCCCGAGTAACGCACCTGGAGCAGCGCACGGAGGGGGTGGCACGAGGTCCTGACACGGGGCAGAGTCATGCCCAGGGGGGTGCACATGGGGCTGTTTGCCCAGCACCATCAGTGTGGCTTTTCTGGAAAGCAGGAGTGACGAAGCCCGGCTTCGTATGGATTAATGTTGTCCCATCCCTGTGATGGGATGATTGCCATCTCTGTGGGCAGCGACAGGGTGATTAAATAAACATTATATGCTGTTAAAGCCCCCAACATACAGGCTTGTCCTGCTGTGGGTAAAGGAATGACCAGTCTTGAGTTTCCTCCCTTTCCTCACCGCAGAGGGCGAATTTCAAGGGTTCAAAAAACATGTGCCTGGTTTAAAAGATAATAATCCACTTTGCTTCAAAGGTTTTTTTTTTCTCAGAACCTTTCGGGGCCATCTGATGTCATTTCCCAGTTTGGGGCTTCATCCCCATCACTGTAAAAAAACAAAGTCAAAAGGTGAGGTGGGATTCTCAGCTCACCCCATGGCTCCCCGAGGCTTTACCCGAAGCACCGGTTTCCATGAGACTCATGCTACAGCTCTCAAGGAAGACAGTGCCAGCAGCCACAACATGACAGCATCCAAATGCCACTCATCAAAGCAGTGTGGTTTGCTTTAGTCTTTCCCAGACTCTCTCAGGGAACAGCTTGGATCCTCCTGTGAACTGGAGAGTTCCGTCTCCCTCGGCAGACCCCGGACGTGGGCAGGTGACAGCGACAGGCTTTTCAGCAAGCGCAAAATAAAGGGCTGGATGTTTTTTTAAATGTATGCTATTAGTGTTCTGGGAAGAGCCCGGTCTCATTAAGTCTGCAGTCTCCAAAGTATTTATAGAGAAGAAAGGAGTATAACTGGTTGAAATTCTTATTGTTGTAGCAAATGATCAATGCACTTATTCTCAGAGACGTAGTGTCTGTGATTAATTCATAGCCAGAAATAATAGCAGAGTACCTGCTGCGTTGCTATTACCTTATCTCTGCCTCACTGGTTGATTCTCAGGTACAAGAAAAACCAACCCTTAATTACTTGGTTAAAAACCTGGCGGCTGACAGGGAGCAAATGGAATGATACAGCCACCTCTGCTGCTGCACTTTACAGCTCCTAGAGGTAACTGAATGGAAGGAAACACACTTCAAAGTCCCCCAAGAGCCAGCGCTGGCAGTAAATACCTGGATGTGCCCTGAGGAACAGTTGGGGACTGGGCAATGGCCACTTGGAGAGAGGACCTGCAAACTTCACGCACTGGTGTACAGCTGGGTTATATCTATCCTGCTTTTGGGAGGACCTTTACCATCCCATTCAGATACCTCTCACCTGTTTTACAGTCAGTTCTCCATTTTTTAGAGAGAGACTGATGCCTTGAGACACTCCTGCTGTGTCTGGCCTGAAGCAGGAGCTTTTGTCCCGGCAGCCCAGCCTGGTGCTGCTGTACAACCCACTCCCCCTCCATACAGGAGAGCAGGCAGTGCTGCCTGCAGCCCCAGCAACAAAGCTCAGAGGTGGCCAGCAGCACTCATCCCATCTCTGGTACTGGCTGGGGAGGCTACAAGCATCCTCTGGCCTCAGCCAAGCAGGTTCACCGAGAGCTCAGACCTCTGAAGTTTGGCACTAGACAGGAGCTCCAGGCAGGCACAAGAAAACTCTAATCCTCTCTCTCGTGGGGTGTATTCACCAGCGTGATGCCGGTGCAAATATTCCTAGGTGTCCTCTGATGCCTTGACAATTAATGCCAGGAGTGTATCCTTCAGTCTTGCTGGTGTCATGCCCAGACGTGACTTGCTCATCAGATCACTGAATAATTTAGGTTGAAAGGAACCTCTCTGGACATCTCTGATCCAACACTCCTCAAAGCAGAGCCAACTTAGATCAGATTTCCCAGGGCATTCATCCATCCAAGTCTTGAATATCCCTAAGGACTGAGATTCCCCACCTCTCTGGGCCCCTGTGCCAGCTTCTGACCATCCTGAGGGTGAATTTTGTTCCTAAAGTCTAATTGGAATTTCACTTGTCACAACTTGCATCCATTGCTCTCTTCCTTTCACTTGGTGTCTCCAAGAGTCTGGCTCCATCTTCTCAGCACCTTTCCACCCCAGTCAGTGACCCTGTCCTCAAAATTCATTTTCATGCTCCTTCCCTTTCTGCCTTGCTGGCAACACCAACATCAGAACAGCCATCTCATATGGAGATGTGTCTGCACAGCAGTTCTCCTGGTGTGTCAGGGAATCTTCTTAGAGCCCAGGCTTTCAGGCCTGTGTAATTAGGGAAGAGATATTCAGATACCCTTGACAGGGCAAGCAGCTGGGCTTGTTCATGCTGCAGTAGGATGCTGCTGTGGGATGGATGTGACTGCTTCTGAGCCACTCTCTTTAAGGACGCAGGCAAATAAAAATGCAGAAAATCAGCCACGTTACATGGTGATGCTTTTAATTGCCTTGGCTAAATGGGAAATTGAATGCTGGAAACTTCAAGTCCTGTTTGATGTTTAGCATCCGTGCTCCAAAAGGACAGGTTCTCCGGGCATAGCTTTGGTACGCCCAGGAAGCGTGAAATCACTCCCAAATTGCTCCCCGTGTAAGGTAATTGGCCTCCATTGCCTGAACTGCTCTGGCTGCAGACTGAGGGAGCAGACAGCATCTCCCAGGTGGAACAAACTCAGAGACACCACGGGGGCTGTTTACGTGACACCCGTGTGCCTGGCATCAAGGGGTCCCTGCGGAGCTTGGTGCCTGGCAGGGTTGGGGAAATAAGTCCCTGCGACAGAACAAGAGAAAGATTTCCTATCATAAGCCCTGTGCTGTACACTTTACATTTTTTCCTTGTTATGGTCAATCAAAACACATTTGATTTCATATTAGGAGGGTATCAGAGAGAGATTTATTTCCTTACTGAAAAGAGAAAAGATCGTGGGTTGAATGTGGCACACGTTAAAGCATGTTTCTACTGATGGAGAAACATATACCCACAAAGGTTGCCATGCTTGGAGCTCTTGTCCCCACCAGCTGGAATTTTTGTTTTCTGAAATAGGATCCGTGACATCTCACCTGCCAGTTTTGTTTGCCATTTCTACCCTCGCCAGCTCTGCGATGACAAACTTCTGCTCATCCAATGATAACACTGTGGACTCTGCACGTCTGCTGAGAACAGCGGTCACAGGGTGAGCCAAGGTGTGACCACTGCATGCAGCAAAAACACTGCGAGGCCAAACAGTCCTGTCCCCCTTGTTCTTTGTACAGACACATCGCACACTGGGGGCCATCCTTGCTGCCTCTCCCAGTTCTGCCATGCCTTTGGAGATGAAGGGCTTTGGGGGTGGGGATGAAACACAATCTTCAAGATTCTTGTTTGTGGGTTTACACATGGCTCAGAGACATTCCCTTCTCTCTTCTTTTGTCCTTTCCTAATTACTTATTGCAGCAACAGGAGAGCTCACAAGTGCTTTGACAACATGTGCAACTCCCTACAGACACAGAGCAGGGCTGAGATCAGGTCCAAGCTCTTGGGTGGAAATCCCCTCCTCGCATTTCAGGACCATCTCCCCACAGCTTCTGTAATCTCCAGAAGCCCAGAAACCCCAGGGAAGGTGCAGCAGCTCCCATCCTTACACACTTCTCAAAGCTGTTTCATTAGCCATGTTCCCGGGTGTGATCTGCTGCCAGACTGCAGGAAATCTTGGCAGGCTCATGGGATGTCAGGGTCTGGGAATCAGCACAACAGTCCCTTCCACACACCTCACCCCTATGGTCCAATGCTGCTGGCTGCTCCTTAATTTTCACTCTCCAAGTATTTGGTTAGACATTAGGACCAGAGGCCCGCAAGACCCATACACTGCTGTGAGTCTTTTGGCAGGAGAAAGGCACTGATTGCCTTGAGAGAAGTTGTTCTCCCCCAACCAAAGGAAGGAGAAAAAGTTCTATTTGCAATCTTGGATCTTTCTTTTTTTTTTTTTTTTTTTCACTCCAGGTACAAAAGGCCAGACTGGTGTAAATGTCTGGAGCTACATTAAGACCTGTTTATAGCTGTTGAAAAAATTCAGGTCATCAGATTGTTTTTTTTAATGGTTGATCATTATTACATTGGTCATTAGGGGAACAGTACACTGAAGAAAACAAGAGGAGAAGGCATCCTGAGAGATCACCTAACCACCCTTCCCTGGCATGCTCTCCTGGCATCTCCTCAGTGCATAAATCTGCTTCTCTGGGACACCAGGATTCACTTTTCTTTTCTCACTACTCCCTTCAGCTGTCTCTTTATGCCCCTGCTCCTTGGGATTCATCCTCTAAGCAGCCTTCCTCAAAGGGGAAGCACCTTGTGGCTGGGCTGAGCGGAGGAATGGGCAGAAGGAGGGGAAGCCTTCATCCACCTCCTGCTCCAGCTGTCTCTGGGCATCCCCTCTGGGCAGGCAGAGCTGTGCCTTGCCAGCCCCAGCCTGGGGAGACCTTCTTCCTCTCATGACCCCAGCTGGAAAGAGAGCTGGAGTCAGGGCAATTTGCCTTCTGGCTTACCAAGTCCTGCCAGGGTCACATTGTCATCAAATTATGAAAACCAGGGACTTCCAATGGACACCTATGGCATCTCCTGCCCTTTAGCAGGACCCTTCTGCACTCTGTGCATGCCTGATGGCAGCGTGTCTAATATCCCATCTCCAAAGCTTTTAGAGAATGAATATCCACCTCTGCCCCCGGGAGATAGGAGGCATCAGTAATCACGGCGCTGATGGGAAAATGCAGGTTAACAGGCAGCACGGGCTTGGCAGATAAAACCCTGCTGCCAGGGGAAGGGGCCAGCGGCTGGCAGCGGGAGGGAGGTGGTGGGAGCAGGGATGCACGGTGCCTCTGGACACCGCACACTCCATGTGCAAATTGCTTTTGCTGGCCAGCAGGTAAAACATGAGGGGGGCAGCAGGGCTTGCCCAGCACTTCCCCTCCAGCAGGGATGCCCCAGCTGATTTCAGCGGTGATAAAGATCACTTCATTATCTCCAACAAAGACAATGCAATTACACAGTGTCTCTGATTGGAGTGACTATAATCACTGCCATGAGCTCACCCCCTCCACTTGCTGACTTGTTTATTTTTGAGGTTTCTTAATATACCAAGAGCCAGTGAAACTGGTGCTAATCCACCCCGCAGCAGCATCTTGTCCAGGAAAGAGGAGCTGTCACCACTACCACATCCTTCCAGACAGACACTATAGAGATCAACAGCTTTGATACTGCAGGGAAGCTCCCAACAGCCTCTTCTGGCATCAGTCTCCTGCCTGCTCCTCCCTGAAGTCCTGGTCCTCGTTCCATTCCCTGTAACCACATGGTCACCTGCCACAGAGAGAAATGAGGTGACCTGCATGTCCCATACAAATACCTTCCCAGGGCTCTGGAGTCCAGCAGAGAAAGGGGCTACCAGGGCCGCATCTGAAGACACAGAAATGTAAATGTAACCAGAATACTGTTTTTTTCCCCCCTGGTATGGATCAGCCACTCGAGCAACCTGCCCAGGAGAGCAGTGGGGTCTCCATCTTTTGATGGCTTCGAATCACAGCCACTGAAATGCTCTGACAATTAGCACAGACCCCCTCCAGGTTCTCGTCAGCACCTTGACATCTACAGGGTTAAGATTATTGCTGAGAAATTCTGAGCTGGGAACTGTTCTGAGCGTGAAGGCAGGGAGGAGGGAAAGGCCCTGCAGGGTACATCCTGGGTATCTCCTTCATGTCCGGCGACTATATCACCATCCTCAGTTGTGGCTCTCTCTTTTTTTTTTTTTTTTTTTTTTGAGGCCTCTGGATTAATTTGGTGGGATCATTTCATTTGGACCAGGTAGAATGAGTCACCTTTGTCGCCATCACATTCAAGACCGGAGGTGGGAAGGTGAAGTCTTAAACAAGCTGTGAATTAACCCCTGAGAGGAATAGCTACGGAGACTGCAGCCGAGCTCCCTGGTGTAGGGACAGGTGGGGAGGGGATGGAAGAGACTTATTTTCAGCCTGGAGAAAGCTCTGCTCTCCCTTCCCATGGCTGGACCCACCTCCTTTCCCCTGCGTGGGAGCTGAGCCCCGTCCCCTCCCATCAGCATTGCCAGGAGCCCCCAAGGACTGTGAGGGCTCTGGTGACACCAGTGCTTGGTGCTTTCCTCTCCACCTCCTCTGCCCTCTCCTCCCAGCCTGAATCCTTTCAAAAGCTGGTGGGTGGGTCTTCCCAAAGCCCCCAGGATTTGCACTTGCACAGCTGATCTGGCACACAGCTGGCAGGGGGCATGTCCATCACACATTTCCTAAGTCCATGGAGTTTTTCTTCTCCTTGCTTTCTTCCTCCTGCCCCTTTCATTTTTGTGGCCTCAGGTGAACGCAGGATATTTCAAAGAGATCTCTGTAAACACCGAAGCTTTGAAGACAGCTGGTGGAGCAACCTCAGGTGATACGGAGAAGGAGAGGGGACCTATCTGGGTGTCTTCCCAGGAGGACTGAATCAAAGCCAGGAGAAATGACAGCACAAGCTGGTCTGACTCAATCAGGCTGGGGGTTTCTCCCTCACTTTGTTACTGAGTCCAGCCCATTGGCCCTTCCAGGTTTTAAATTAACAAAACCTTTGCTAAGCTTCAGATTAAGTTCCTGGGTCACCAGCAGAGATGGCCTGTAGCAAAGCCCTGGATTTTATCTTTAATTATCATCAGGAGTATTACAGTCTTGCAGAAACTTTGCAGAGAAAAAGCCAGCAGCTGTGATCCCTGCTGTGGAGCTGAGCATCTGCTCAAGGGAAGGCTGGTAATCAGGAAGAGAGGGGTCAACAGAAGATGATCTTCTAAGCCATCCTCTATAGACTGAATCTCTAATATGTTTACTTATCCAGATGCAAACCCCTTTAGCAAACTCACGGCACAGCTGAGTACAAGTATACGCAGAAAATTAACAAAGCTGGAGCATCAATTCCTCATCTATTGCCAGTACGAGACTCCTGCCAGATGCAAACCCCTTTCGCAAACTCACGGCACCGCTGAGTACAAGTATATGCAGAAAATTAACAAAGCTGGAGCATCAGTTCCTCATCTATTGCCAGTACGAGACTCCTGGTGACTATGTGGGAGGAAAGAAAACGTTCTCCCTCCAGTGTCTAGGCAGACAAAGCTGATTTTCCATCAGCATTCTTCAATTCTTAACCAACAGATCCTGTCTGGCACCTCCGTGCTTCACCGTCTCTCCTGGCTGCCCTCCTTCCCTGACCTGCTCCTGGGCTGCTCCTTCCCTGGGTCCCCAGCGTTTGCATCTTGCCCTTGTCCCTACCCAGCAACAGAGTCTGCCTGTGGCCAGTGAACTTGCTAAGACAGGAAATCTTCAGAAAACCAGTAACGGCATGAAGTGCAAAACCATCTCCCAGTGTAGTCAGGAGCAGAGGGAAGTGTGTAACAGAAGCCTGGTGTGCAGACCCTTCATCTGGGTATCCTGTGCCGACTGAAGACAATCCTGCCTCTTCCCAGCTGCTGGCTGGAGGTTATTTTCCTTGATGTGACTAGAGAAGAATCCTAGTGACGTCTCTGCTGGAGCAGAAACCTCCCCTGACCACCTTATGGCCTCCTGGGGCAAGAGCAAAGCGTCACTTGGAAAGTGGGGACACTGCGTTCAGCTGTTTGCATGTCTGATCTACAGTGGAGGAGCAGGAGGAACTGGAGGCCAAGCCAAGTCTTATTACACAGTTGTGGAGCCACCAGAAATTCCCCATACAGCCCCCTGTACTGGGCTGGAAATGGTGCGCTGGCTGGAAGACGAGGCAGGGGTGGGAAGGGACAGGAGGGCAGAGCAGCATGGGCTGAGCTGCTCCCAGCATGACAGCCATGGGTTGGAGCAGGTCAGTGTATTTGGAGCTTATCTTTTCACAGTTCATTTTTCTCTCTGCTCTTGATAAAACATGTGCAGGTGTATGTGTGGTGTGCCTTAGATTCAAGGTCACCTTGTGTTCAGCGCAGCACAATAAAACCTTAAAGGAATGGGGTATAACAAAAGAGCTGGGTGGCTTTGAGCCTCTCAAGGAGTGATGGATCTTGAAACAGATCACAGCTACCTGGAGGTTAGAAAGCCCTACATTCATTGCCTTCATGGATCGCTTCCTAATACACCCTGCTCCTGCAGTGCAGAGGTCTGGGGATCCCCTTGGAGCTGATGGTGACAGCTAAGGGGGAATGAGGCTGGGTTAAGCAGAGCCTGTGTAATGCTATTCCAACCCCAGCCAGCCAGGTCAATTGAAAAATAAAGATGAAGGTGCTTGGTTCGAGTCTGCTGTCCCTATCAAATTCATTATCTCCCCCCGCCAACAGAAAGAGGGCAAACTGTTCACGTAAGACACAGCTAATAATATCTGAGTACAGGACATTGCTGCTAAATTATAGGGAGGGCTTGGGAAGGGAAATTAGTGTCATTTGCAAGCCCAATAATAGGGGCTGTGCAGCATGAATGCCGATGCAGGAGTGGGCTGGAGGACAGCGTGTGGCTTATGCAACCGTCCCCATTCTCCCTTGGCGGGCAGGGCTGGGCTGGCAGGATATGTGCTGGGGGCTGAGGAGCAGGAGCAGAGGAGAAGTGGGCTTTGAAACCAAAGGCTGTTAAAAACAAAGGGCAAAGCAGATACCTCTGAGGGTGAAGGCATCAGAAGCTGCTCCTGGGGGCAAAGGCTCAGCCCTTCCCTCCCAGCCGAGCTTTGGCACAGCAGAGTTTAGGGACGCCCAGGGGCAGCAGCTACCAGGGATGGGAGGTCTGGTGGCTCCAACTGAAGGGCTAGTTCTGGGCAGCTTCTAGGAGCAATCAAACCCAGTGCAGAAACTGAGGCACAGGGAGACTGCACAGCCTGTGCCGTGGATTGAATCTTAAGACAATTCTTGAGCACTCCTCGACGCTGTGAAATGTGATGCTGCTCCCTCAGGGCAGCTGCATTCGTGCAGCAGGCAAAGCATTTCCCATTTCAGGTACAGCCACATCTGCAGCAAAAATGTGTTATAGAGAACCAGAAGTGCTCTCTGACCAAGAGCTCCTGGGCTGCTAATGAACCTAAAGTACCAACATCACGCTCTTGGTCATCTGTGAAGTATCGGTGGCTCCAAGCTCAAAATTCACACCCTGTCAACAACCCAGCAAACATCACAAACCCACCAAAGAGTCCCCACTCCTCTGCAGTCCCACCATGCTCTCTGCTGGCTCTCATAGACACTCGGTTCCTGGGCTGGGGAATAATTTTACAGCAACATTATTGTGGTGCTTAAACACTACTAAAGAAGTGGAACAGCTCTTGCTGTGTCCAACACCTGCAAAATCTAGTGCCCCCTTCCTACCTACTGAGTTATTTCTCAAATTCCTCGACCTTGGACCACTCTCCAGGGCCTCTCCTGTAGCTGATTAGGAAATGCCCCATTCCCCTGATGAAGGGTGAAGCTGTGATTATACTAATCAACTGCTCATTAGTGTAACTTGGCTTCAGCTGATCATACACCAGCCCCATGGTGTACAGTCACTGGGGGATGCTGAAGCTCCTCAGCTCTGTTGCTGTCCCCACCTGGCTTTGCCCACAGATGGATATGGGCTCTCCAGCACACTGCTGAGATCTGGCAGCAAATCTCATCCCAGCAGATGTGAGCCCTCTTTCAGACTGTGGATTGATCACCACAGCACTTTGTCTCTGAGTCTCAGGGAATTTTGGACCCTGAGAGGCTTCCAGGGGACAGCCAACTGCCACCAAGGGCTAAGAGCCATGCAAGAGGTGCTACAGATCTCAAAGTGCTGAGACAGAGAGAGGTCTGCAAGAGCCACTTTGTTTACCAACCAGCACAACCTCCACAGAGGACCCTCAGCCCAGCCTCTACTGAGCTGTAGATGGCCACAGAGCCAACAGCTCTGACCCTAAAAACAGCCAGCGGGGAAGCCAGCTGATTATAGAAGAGCAGCATGAGCACCATCACTTTCATGGCAGCTTTGGGTCCAGTCTTCCAGCCACAGTGCAGCTGCTGCAAACTAGTATTGTTGGAAAGGGAGAGTTTTGCAAGCTGGCAAAAATCAAAAGCCAGAAAATACTTCATAACCTGTTTAACCTACCCTTCAGGTCTGCATATAGCCCCCATTTCCCATCCCCTTTCCTGGTTCACACCTCTAGAGTGTGCTTGTCTCCTCTCCCATCTCCATCCTCATGCGACTCACAGCCACTTTGAAACCAACCCCACCTCCCCATGGAGATGGCAGCTTGGCTTCAACAGCCCTTGGGCAGCTGGTCCCTGTGGCCACCACCTCGCCTCTCCCACCATCAGACTTCCCAGGTCTGTGATGGAGTTAAACCTGCCCCAGAGTGTTTCATCTCCAGGCCTAACAGTCTAGCTGCAAGGAGGAGAGCCAGGAGAGGGTATTTATATCAATGAAATCGTGTCCCCTCAGGAGGCTGAGCCAGACCATTGTGCTCTGCAGGTGCTATCCTTCCTCTTATCCTCACACCCCCATGTCCTGCCAGCCCCTGCTAATTCACACAAGGTGACTAACAAGTGCTCCAACAAGTGCATGTGAACGCACAAAGCACAAAATCAAACAGCAGGACAGAGCCTGGGGAGAGCAGAGACCTCAGCAGGCTTGGGGGGGACTGGGTGACAGTGACACAGGTGATTTGCCTGGGGCACTGCAAAGCCTGGTTGCAATGTGGGGACCCAGAGACCCAGTCCTGCCAGCAATGGAGCAGGTGACCTCTGCATGGGAGATGTCTGAGGATGGGTACTTGGAGAGACCTGACCCCTCGGCTGGAGGGAGCAGGGACCTTCAGTGCTGGAGGCAGAGGAGGCTCCAACTCCTGTCCAGGTCCCTATGGATGTAACAGCTCCAGAGCCAGGTGCTGGGCAGGCAGAAAAGTCACCACTGGTCTCATCCCTCCTCCTTCACAGATGTGACATGGGACAGAAATCCCCAGGGCTGCCTGCGGTCCCTGGAGCCTCCCTGCAGAAACCTCTGCTCTTCCCTTTGGGTCCATCATCCTGACAGCTCTCCCCAAGGAGGTCTTGAAACTGAGACCCCAGCACAACAGAGTGCCAGGGACACATGCACCACCGGATCCTGGCTAGTCTCAGCCACCTCCAGCCTTCCTCACTGAAGGCTGGGCTCTCCCTCTTCCCTTTCCTCCCTTGCTCCGTCCTGACAATCAGTCTCTGGCTCAGAAAGGCTTCCTTGCATAACAGCTATGCTGGCTTTAGAGAGATGCAATTAAGATGAAACCCACTTATTTAAAGCGGCTCCTCTCCCAGCACCGCTCTAATGTCATCTTTGATCACTGAAACCAGCCCAGCTCACAGATTAGCAGGCATGCATCCCTTCATTTTCTCCCTTTCCCACTTGCTCCATTCAGACAAAACTGGTTTCTTTCTTCCCTCAGCACTTCCTGCTGGTGCTCTGAGCAATTTTCAGAGAAAAGGACCTGTCATTTTTGCATTGACCAGTAGGAAAAATAGAGCCAAACACTCTGGCTGTGGCCCATGAAGGTTGGAGAGGTGATGTAGATGATGCTGGTTGTTGAGCTCAGACAGGCAGTGGTGCAAATGAGGAGGGACTGCAGCAGGGCAGGGTCCCCTGTACTAACACATCTGAAAGGAAATACCCTGACTTTACTGGGGGAGGGTGATCACTGATATGGGAGGCTGGACCAGCTTCCTCACTTAACAACAGTCAGTTCTGCTCAAACCATCACTTAGGCACAGGCTTAGCTTTAAACCCCCAGGCAGGCCCTGCTCTCACATGCATACAGGAGCTGCTGGATCAGGACCCTCTTTTCTCAGCGGTCCCTGTCCATCCCCACACACGTATTTGATTGTCAGGCATTGAAATCCCAGATCTCTTTGCCGTTAAATGCATCCATCAGGTTGAGTTTTCTATTAGACTGGAGGTTTCCTGGTTGTCAGCGCTTCCACCCACGCAGGCAGCTCTCTCCTGAACTCCGTCTTGCTGCTTCCAAACCTCCCTGCATCTCATTTTCTTTTGAAATGGAGGGCACACACATGTGTGTGCCCCTGCTCTCCCAGAGTGCAGAGCAATTTACAGTGTTCCCTGGGTGGACAGGCTTCTTCATCTGAACTCTTCAATCTATTTTGTTTTGATCTGCAGGAGACATGTCTCTTCCTGCAGGTGGAGAGAACCACGAGAAGCTGCCCCATTACAAAACACCAGTGTTTTGCAATTCATCACCAGCCCAGGTGCACTCTCTACTGCCATGAAGGGTGACACTTTCCTCTAATCTGTAGAAGCAAAAGTTGTCAGGCCGAAAGTCTCAGCACCGACATTACAGGTTCCTCCTGATCTCTCCATTAGCAGCTTTTGAGAGTTTTGGGGCACAGAGCAGGTTGCTGCCCTACCTATGTGACAGCCCCTGGGCCAGGGGCTGGGGTGACCCTGCAGGGAGGGACCCCACCCCCAGATCAGCTGAATCATTTGGTCACCCCTCGCAGGGAGGACTTGATAACTCTCAGCAAGAAGGACAATTTTAGAGGGAAGCCCATCCCTACACCCCCAGAGGCATCCCACTCCAACAGACTGCTGGGGGGCTGCACCCCCCTTTCCTGCTTTGGTTAGGAGCTGGGGGCAGCAGGGAAAGATTAAATGCTCCCTCGCCCCATCCTGGTCCATCATGGTGTCGAGGATGAATCTGGGAAGGACAGCAAAGAAACCAGCCCAGGTGTTTTTTCTGCCTGTAAGTCCGTCCAGATGGGCCATCACTAATCTGCTGAGAGCTGGGTCCTCCTCAGGGCAGCGTGTACAAACATGAGCTGATTGAGTGTGGCAGGGCTTCCTCAGCACACCCTGCTGCGAGCAGCCGGAGGGGGTTAAACACAAGGCAAAGGGTTTCTCAGGAGCACTGCAATCTCAACAGCACAACCCGCGACTGCGGGAGAGGTTGTCCCTGCCGCCTGCCTGCTCTGAGTCTCTCCTCCCGCCGCCCTCTCACCGTACGGAGACCGTCTTTTGTCACTCAAAGGTGTGATCAGGAAATGGAGGGCTTTTAAAAACACTACTATTAGGAACAATAAAAATAATAGAGTGGGAACATATGTCTCTCCACAGGCCCATCACCTTCTGCTTGCTTGGATTGAAGTGTTTTGCCATCAGAGCGTGACAGCATGCTGATCCATCACCAGAGCCGCAAAGCTGCTGGCTTTATTACTGTTATTAACCAGGTTTTCTAAAGAAAGGCAACAGCTCTGCCGGTGTGTCAGCCCACCCTCATGACTTTTGAATTGGTCAGCTACTGTCAACTCACATAGCTCAAATGGTGGAGGTTGCCAGAAGACTCAGTTTGTGCTCATGCCACGGGTACAGGCAGTGGGACAGAGCAGAGCCCCTGGGACCACCCTGCTGGGATGGGCTGCGAGGAGAGCTCAGCCCCTTACTAGAGACCAGAGAGCACACTGGGAGAGCATGCGATGCCTTTTTAGATCCCAGGGAAACAGAGAAAAACAGGAGTTTGTTTAAGCTCTGCTGCTCAGGAAACACCTTGCTGGTTCTCTGGTCCAGGATGGAGCCAGCACCAAGGTACACGACCAGGGGGAGGCTGTGGCTGAGCCCTCTGTCCCCATTTGTCCTGCCATAGCACTGGCAGCAGGCAGTTCCCAAAGCCTCCAGTTTGAGGTAGGTACTGAGAGATCCCATGTCCCAGAGAGACTCCCGAGGGCTTTTTCAGGACCTCCAGACTGGGCTGGCTAAACAGGAATAACTGGTCATCCCAGCTCAAACTCAGCAGCTGTGCAGTGCTCCTCCCCAGGGACCCTGTCCTGGTTTGAACAGCCAAGCAGCCGTCTTCATGGTCATTCCTCCAACCCCTCACAGCTCAGCCCTGCTGCTAGCACCACAGTTCCCACTCAGACCTCTTTGGGCACTGGCTCTGCAAGGCTTTCCATCTCATCCCTCCATATTCTTCAGTTCTCTGTCCCCAAGGGCTGCTGGTTTTCTCACGGGCTGCTTGGGGAAGCTGGTTGGCTTTCCTCTGAGGGTCAGGGCTGCCCATCTCCTTCAATAGCCCAGGGAAGAGCAGGGAATATGAGCCTTCACACACAACCACAGGCCATGCTGCCTGCCCAGGTGCACAAGACCAAGGTTTCATTGCCTGGGTGACATCCAAACCACCATCCGTCACCCCACCACTAACCCAGGCACACAGCCAGACTGGCAAGCGCAAGAGAGGGTTTCCCATGGAAAGCTGAAGTCAGTCCAAGCCACGGGCATGATTCAGACAAGAATCCTTGCTCCTCACACTGCAGGATCCTGAGGAGCTGGGAGATTTCTCCATCAGCTCCTCGGAGCTCACACATGTTTGAGTCTGTCACTTCAGCCCAGTCCCACACAGCTGTGACCTGACTTCTCGCTATGGGATTGCTCTGTTTACCAGTACACGCACACAGGCTCTTAGCTAAACAGCACGGCTGGAGCAGTTTGTTCTTGCTCATGTTTTCTTTCTTTATTAATAAGGCAAACAATCTAGTTAAGTAAGCAGAGGAGCATTGCTCTTGCTACTTTACATGCTTCTTGTTGAAAGCAAGGTTGCCCTGAGAAGAGCCTGGATGAGGCAGATAAGACCTTCCTAACTGCTCCTCCTCTAGTCAAATCTCCGTTGTTACTGCCATGATTTAGGGTCTTTTGTCCCCTCAGTGGGGGCAGGAAAGGGCAATATCACCCTGTTCAGCAATTTAATCCCTGACCCATGTCACACTGCTGTGTGTTGTACACAAACAATGGTGTTCAAGGCAGGACCGACTTCCTTATGGTGAGAAACCCCAAGTCACCTCTCAGGTGGAGCACGTCCCAACACCTCACTGTGTATACTGACAGTAAGCAACTATAAAGAAAAGGGAGTGGGATCTAAAGATCAATCCACACCAAAGGTTTAAAACTGAGCTGAACTTCTGGCCAGGGTTTAAACTACTCAGCAGCATACCCGTAAAGTAAAACAGCAAATAAATGAAGTCACCGAAACAGTCACGCTCCCGGCACCTCCAAGGTCAGGCTTTTCACACCTCCCTCTCCTGTGTATTGGCTTTCAGAGTCCATTTTTCACAGGTACAGTCAGTCACAAGGCTGTGAGAAAAGAAAAAAAACACACCAAAAATCAAGGAGGTGACTTCAACCGTTGTCATTCCCTGTCTCCCAGCAACAACCGTGTCTTCTCCACCTTGCTCCCCCTCCAGCCTCTCACAGCTGGCAGAGATCTTCTACGAACAAACACGGCTCCCTGCAGCGAGGGTTGCCTGGGGAGGTCTGATGCTTCAGTCTAGCATAAGGATGATCTCTTCACCTGCAGAGGTGATGGTTCTTGGTTTACTTCTAACCATCAGCTCTCAGACCTCCATCTGTGAAGATCACCAGCCCCATTCCAGGGCTGAGCAGCTGGTGACAGCGTCTGGGCTGACACCCAAGTGTCAACAGGGTGGCTCTGTATTTCTGCCAAGACCGGACCCTGGGAGGGGAAGTGAAACATAAGTGTGTGAGAAGACACTGTCCCCTCACCCTGTCTAACCAGTCACACTAACCCCAGGACAAGTTCCCTGGGCTTGTGTTATTAATGTTGCCTCAGCTGGGCTGAGGGAGGGCTTCCCAGGGGGGTGGATTTTGCTCTGAGACTCTTCTGTGCTGGTCTCAGGAGGGAAATTAGCAGTCAGAGCTCCCTCCAGAGCTTTTCCTTTTTCCAATTAATACATGAATAATCAGCATAATTTCATGCCAAGTGTTTTGTGTTGCTACACCACAGAGGTTCTCTGCTCCTCTGCTACCTGACCCCTCTGCTCCTTTCAGTGAAATTCATTAAGTGCTAAACCACAACTTCCGCATCCACAAAGTCATTCACGCAACTGGTGTTGCAACAGAGACGGGCAGAGGCAGAAGCATATCCTCAGAAGGTGACTGGCACATTAAAGTCAAGCACAATAAGTGTTTGAGGACTTCTGGGAAAGACTTGTTGAGAAGAGATTGTGGCTGGGCACCTCTTTGGAGGTGGCTCTGAAAGGACTCCATCATCTTACCAACATGCGTGGGCAACCATGCCTGCCTAGGGACAGCAGATTTCGACACCTCTGTAGATGTGTTTTTTTGACATTTTGAGCTGTCCTCACTTTGGCTGTCAGGAAATGCCAGAGGAAGGTCAAATAATTCTTCTGGCCTGTGCTGGAAATATTGCCATCAAACACTTGTTTCAGCTTCCAAATGATTTGGACTGCCTGCATACTGGGGAAATCAGTTGCTCTCTATTACCTCACTAAAGCCATTCCAGAAACATATCGTGGGTGTCTATCCATCGCTTACTGGTGATGATAGGGGACCTGAAAGTTTTTATTCGGAGGATTCTTGTGGGCTTCACACCACCCCTTTGTCTATCCTAGGCAGAAGGTAGGAAAACATGCTCTCTGTGCCATGAGATTTCCTCTAGAAAATGTCAGGCCAAAAATACACAGACAAGGGTAGAAAAATATCCCCAAGTAGTGAAGTCCCACACAGCCTTTGAGGAACTCAGAGACCTCAGTAGGTACCAGGTTCACATGGCCAAAGACAAGATGAATGTCTGTATCCCTAAAGGCAGGCCTGTCTGATCAGCTGTTCATATTGCCACCAACCTTGGTGCCTCTGTGTGCCCTCATCAGTCAAAGAAAAAATAATAACTACTAGCAAGAGCATTCAGCATGCGCTAGTGATGCAGTGTCTCAGCCAGAGGAAGGACTTCAGGATCCCTAGGGAACAGGGAAGAAGCAGCAAAGCTGTATTCAGAGGAATTGTGATCCATGCTGGATTTAACCAGGGAGGCTACAAGGATTTATAGTCATCACAAATACAGGACTATTTGTTATTTGTTTCTGTTCCAATGGCATGTTGTGCTTGGCTTCACAGTCTTGCAGAGAAAGCAGGTTGGGCTCTGCTCATACCTCATGGGAGCCATCCCCATTAAACTCAAGGAAATCTCTCCACTGCTGTCCAGGGATGCTAGACCAAGGCTTCCTTAGATGCAAGGCTTCCAGGAGAAGCCAAGAGCGAGGGAGATACTAGGTCCAGGTCATGAAGGTCCTGCAGTGGCCAAGAGCCATAGCCACTTACAGGCACAACAAGTCTTCTGAACCTTTTCCTCTGAGTGCAAAACAGCAGTAGAGTTATTAAAGCACCAGCTGGGCTGGCAAAAATAAATCTCTCAAATCTGCCTGCAAAGCCAGAGCGGTACAAGATGACTCTTGACTTCCTCTTTGGTGTCCCTCTGGGTTCTGGGGCACCTGCCATCCTCCCTCCCATGGGTGTTTGTGGGCATATCCTCAAGCTGTGTTTACAAAAGGGTTTCAGGCTCCTTTAGGATAAGAGGTTGCTATAGAAACAGCAGAGAGGAGATTGAGCTCACTGGGAGAAGTCCTGGATGCTATTGGTTTAAACACTAGGGAAGCCCATCAAGGGAATACATCTGTCTGGAGATGGAGTGTGGAGCAGAGTCTGTTTTAGTGAACACATCCTCCTCTTGGGAAAAAGTAGGAAACTGAATTTCTCCAGCCGTCTAGAAGACCAAAAAGTTTCCAATGCAAGAAGAAGGTCCACTAAACAGGGAACACCTAGAGACACTTCCAGCCTTGAGGTGGGATCTGGCCACCCAACAGGGTCTTGAGCTCAACCACCCAGCCAGAAAGCTTCTGCTCAGCTGGAGCTTGGGCTCATACCTCACCACTGCTGTCACCATTCAATGTCTTTGGGTGGTCTGTAAGCAGGCAGATGAAGGTGTGGCTGGTCACAAAAAATTAAGAGGAACTGAGTCAGGATGCAGCTGGATAAATGAAACCTGTTATAACAGACCAGTGAGGACAGAGCCATGAAGAAACCTGCACCAGAATGATTAAAAAGGTGACCAACTCTGATCTGGGCAAGAGCCATTTCAAAATGCAACCTGCAGACTAAGAAAACAGTCAGCCCCAGGGGCACATCTTCCCAAAAGAGGAATCTGACCACAGAAGTCAAGCCAAGACATTTGTCTGCAGGCTGATGCTTGCCCCTTTTCTTATTTCCTCCTGCAGTGAGACTCAAACTGGAGGGAAAAAAAATACAAAAGACCACACACACCAAAAAAAACCCAAACCCACATCACCTGCAATAAAAACGTTCCAAAGAAAAACCTCTGTGCAAAGCTCAGACAGGGCTCATCAACAAAAGGCCATGATTAACTGCTGAAATAGCAAGGCATTTCCATTTCCAAAGGCAGAGCTACCACACAGCCCTGAGAAAACCTCTTTATAATCAGCCTGTGTTGAAACAAACCCAATCAGTTAGACACAGAGAATGAGTGTCCCTCCGTGGATCCCTGCAGGGAGCTGATCTGATTGTAGAGTGAGCTGGGGAGGCACTGGAAAGCACCCAGTGGGAGGTCACGGAGAAGAAAATCAGAGAGGAGTCTCAGACCAGAGAGCCTGTGAGCAATAAACTCAACTGGGTGCAAATAAGAGACAGTCAGGGGGGAGTCTGCCTTGAAAAAAGCTGCAGATCCTCATATAACCTGCCTACTGAAGTGGTGGCCTGGGAACATGAGAGCACAAGTTTGATCTTCACAGTGATCTTTGTGGCCTGAACAGCTGAGAACCCAAGGAAGGAAGGAAAGCTCCATCCCTGCTAAAACCAGGTGACTGCAGCCCTAGGAAGATAATCTTTCTGCACCTACAAGCCAAGAAGAGACACGAAGCACTTCCTACACTATGGATGGCTTAAGCCTTGGCATGGTCATAGGGTGAAGGTGACATTTCCTTACCCTCAGGAATAGGCAGGTTAAGGCCAGCAGCTGGTTCCCCGTGGGCCCTATCTCCAAGCAGGCAGCCTGGTCACCCCACCAGCTGGCTGGCAGCTGGGCTCAGATGTACCGTTAGCTGTCTGTGTCTCACAAGCATCTCTAAGGTCAGCCCCAAGGAGATGCCTTTAGATCGTGGTGGGGACTGAAATAACATCTGCCCCTTCTGAGCATCTTGGGGAGCAGCACTGGAGTCAGGGTTTGAATGAATTCAACCCCACGATGCATGAAAACCAACGTACCATCAGCTGACCCCAAACTGAGCTCTCCAGCACCTTTTGTATATATAGTCACTTGCCCCTCTCCCCAGGACTATTTCCCAGGCAGACAGAATTTGCTTCCCCAACAGGCGGGTCGTACAAACCCTGACAAAAGTCATAGCCCCCACCGAAAAAACGCAGAACTCGTGTCCCCAAGTCATCAACATTTGCTGCCAGTAAGGGGGAGCTGAACTCAAATGCATCTTCCAGGAGACCTCTAGGTTTCCTCAAAAGGATTTGGATCCACTGCTCACATGCTTAGAGCTTAGCTCATGTGTAGGATTGGTGCTTTGGCTGAGGTCCTCTGTTTCCCCACGTTACGCACACTCAGCAGCAGACAGGGCCTGGAGTCGGTGACTCAGAGCCCACCAACTGCACGGTTCCTCCTGTCACGCTGCAGCTGGGATCTACAAAGGACCTTATGAGACAGGCACCAGAGGGAAGCCGCGCAGAATGATCTGCAAACCAGCATTTAATAATGTTGCCAGATCCCCAAAGGGAACGAGGAAGAGAAACAACCTGAAACCAACTGTCAAAACAATACACTCCCCGGTGCGGATAGGGAATGGGTTTCTCACTAGGTACTGGAGTCACTGATTTAACCTTTCTGCTCACCCCTGTCCTCTCACTTTAGAGTAAAAAGCTTATTTAAGAGGAAGAAAAAAGAAAAGCAGAAAACAGAGCCACAGCATCCTCTGGAAGTGGGGATCAAAGGACACTGGAGGACAGAAATAGACCTGAGAGAAAGGCAGGTGCTTTGGGGAGGAATGTGTGCTCTGCTTGGGGTCAGGACACCCTCCCTTGGCCAGGTCCTATTACAGGCAGCAGGATTCAGGGATAAAAGACACTGATGGTAGCTGAACAAATCCTGCTGGATCCTCAGGCAGGAGCTCTTCCCTGTTACTTCAGGAGTCTTAGACAAAGTCCCAGCCTCCAGCCCCTTAAGTGGAACAAGAGACCCCGTAACTGCTTGAAAGGCCTTGATCTGTCTATGCCACACTCATGTTTCTATTCACACATTCACCCCTTCATTCCTATCATCCATCTTTCCACTCCTTTATTCCTGCCCACATCTATCTGACTGTCTCACACATCCATCCATCCAAAGCTGCAGCTGTCTGGAACTTACACCACAGTAACATCAGAACTCGGGAAAACTTCCTTTCTGAGTCAGAATCCATCCAGTCCCCAAACTCTCAAGGAAAAAGGTATTCCAGTTTCTCAAGTCCTGCACTTGGAAAAACACACAACTTGCCCAGAGGAGAAATCAACACCGGAAGCCTTAGAGAGGGTGAGATATCTGTAGCCTTCCCCAGGACCCCCATCTGCAGGCAAGACCACCTGGGTGGAAGCATGATCCTGTTGTAATTAAGAATATTTTTCAGTACTGCTGCTGAAGGACAGGTAGGCGTATCCACATCGATTTGTCATTTTCACAGTAAAATGAGCTAACAGTGCAACAGAGGAGGCAAGGGCTGTTGCGCTCACTGCCTGAAGAGCAGAGAAACCTCCAGAAATGGCATCAGTAGGATACAGATGGAAGAATCTCTCTCCTACTGATACCCGTGCACTGGGAGAACCTCTTGGCTGGGACCAGCTCCATTTGCATTTCACACAGGGGACAGTTTGGGAAGTTTTAGTTAAAAAAAAAAAAATAGACATTTTACATTTGGAGTATGGAAATATTAAGGGCTGTCTGGGATAGCGAAAAACCAGAGATTCGATCCAAATGTGCGTAAGCATATAAAGAGGCCCTGACCACAGCTACACCAGAGAGCACTGGGGCAGGGCAATACAGAAAGTGATTTCCCCAAGAAGAAGAGGAGTATCTGTGTTTCAGTGATCTCTTTTCTAAAAGCACAGCATGGCACCAAACCCTCAGCATATAAAGTTCTGGGACAGAGGAAGCAGCAATCGGGCTACCAGCAGAGACTAGTGCAAAAGCTGTAGAGGTCAGCCCACACCCTCTTTCCCCTGCCGTAGGGGCCACGCAGCCCTTTGGGCCAGCTTAGAGCTCCATAGCCTTGGGGAGGGCATGTGGCAGGGAACAAGCCCCAGCTGTGATGCTTGGTCCCAGCCTAGGGCTCAGTGGAGAAAACAGGAGGGCTGGGAGTCATGGCTTCTGCAGCTTTGGGACACTTCCATGTACTGCAAGCCCAGGCACAGATCTGCTCCCATCAGAGCAGGAACACAATGATCCATCAGGCTGGTCCTGTCCCACGTTTGACTCAGGAGGAAGATAAAACCCCACTTGGTCCTTCAGCTCCTGAAGGAGAATAACCAGCGTTGGAGGTCAAAGTCCAGCTCCTGCTCTCAGGGGAGGGGCAGGACAGCACCTGTTTAACTGGCAAAAGGGGCGTAGCTAGAGCCATATTGGGTAATGGGATAGAAGCAACCAAAAAAAAGAGGTGGAAGGATGCCTAATCTCTTCAGTAAATACTCAGGCTAACATTTATATTTGTGCATTTGCCAGTGACAATTCAGTTGGAAACAAAAGCTGTCTGGGTGTCAGGGAGCAGAAAGAGCAGGGATGCCCCCAAAGGAAAGCAAGCCGGGAGCAGAGGTAGCCCTCCGAGAGTGGGGCAGGATGCCCCAGCCCCTGAGCAGGGGGACAGAGCAGGGTGCTGATAACAGGTCCTTTGACAGCTCCAGGTGAGGCAAAGTGATAAATCAGGCCCAGACGTAGAAGTAAAAATAAATCTAAAGTACAAGGGGTGTTTCCAGATCTTTTTCTGTTAATAGCTTATTGCCAACCAGCAATAAAAGGGAGAGAAGAATTCACTTCTTATCATACCTTCTCAGAGGTGTTGAGTAGGGTAATGAAGTAGAAAATTCATTTCCAAGATACATTCAGCCCTGAAATCTGAGCATTTTCCCTGGATGGCTGGGAAGGGAAAAAGAAAGAAATTATGACCACCATCTCCCAAGGTCATGACAGAAGTTGAGGTGTTAATTTTAAAAAAAAAAAAAAAAGGCAATTTTGTTCTTGGAGGAATAGGACTGGTCATGCTGACACTTGCCAGGCAAATTCATTCCAGGGGAGGCTTGTGAAAATGAAAGTAACTGGAGATGGTTCATGGTTTAGCCACTGTTTGAAATGAAACAGTGGATTTGGGGATTCAGGGCAATACCATCTCTCAGCTGCATTAAAAGCCAATGTTCAAATGCCCCCGGTGGGCCATATTTTGCACAGCCTGTATAGACAAAACGCACTGCATATCTGCTGAGTTGGAGCATGGTGCAAGCAGCAAGTGAAGCATCTCTCTAGGGAATATGTAGGGAACTTTGCCTTCACAGTCCTCTTGTCTTACACCTCGCTCATGAGGCCATAGATGAAAGAAGCAGGTACAGTCTCCGGGAATTGTAGCTTGCACTGTGCTGCAAAGACAGGTCAGAACTGGAGCCTGGGGTGCAAGAAGCCACCCAGACCTGCAGACTGGAGCAAAGCCCCCAAAGGACCACAGGAAGATAAGAAAGATACTACTGAGCTAAAATTTGTGATTGTCTGGGCCCCATCAAGCCCAGCTGCTGCCAATCCCTTCTTACCCCAGATCAAATGGCCTCTCTGAGCCCTGGTTGACTGTAGGGACACTGCTCTCCCCTATCCTCCTTGGACAGGTCTTCACCCTTCGGTGCTTCTCTCCCCTTTCATGCTATATTGCAGGTTA
>NW_010107745.1:28211-50137 GCF_000699245.1 Pterocles gutturalis
CCTGCTGAAATGTGCTGAAAGCCCATCTGTCTGCCTGCAGGACAGGCAGCTCCTGGCAGATGTGTTGCCAATGTCCACACTTTCCCATTACTCTCCTGTCTGCCACTGCCTTTCAGATATTAAAAATCACCCGGAGCGACAATTCCTCATTGCTCTGTGCTCCCTCCTCCAGTCTGTCACCACATAAGCCACTTGACAGGTGATTATTCGGTCACTGGAGCCGGGGAAGCCAGGCTGAAGGAAATGAGCGTCTCCGTAAATAAACACGCAGGCTGAATTAGAGGCAGTTTCTTGCTGGACAAGCAGACTATTTTGGGACCACACCACTAAGCTACATTATGGCTTTGTGGATAGACTGTGGATCTGTGTGGTGGCCTGCTGGCCTTTCAGTGCCGATGGTCACTCCTTGTTCCTCCCCTGAAGCATCAAAACACTGCTTAGCCTGAGCTAAGCCCAGCCTGAGCTGGGCTCCTGCTGGCCCCTGGCAATGGTTCCTCCACACCTCTGGGTACCACACGTGATGGCACAGGCTCAGGGCTCTGGCCCTGTGGATGTGCCCATTCAGGGCTCTGCTGGGTTCCTCTGCCAACGGGCTGCATTTTTCTGTCACTGCTCACCCACACAGAGGTCCAGACTTCAGGGGATCCCAAGACCCAGTCACTGGATAGGGGCCTCATCTGGGACACCAGCGGAGCACATCTCTCCCGCTGTCAGACTCCTGGGCTCTTCTCTCCAAATGGTCACTAACTCCATGTCCTTCTTCCAGGAAACACTCATTCTTCCCCCCATTATATAAGATGGATAATAAGCAGCTAAAAAAAATGTAACATCAAATGCTCGGAGTCCAAGACTGTTCTTTGGACATGCACTTTGTTGTCCTAATTAAGCCACTTTTTGGCTTAAAGAATTCATTTTGGGAGCTGTAACCTTTGGTGGTCTGCCATCCCAGCTGGAGACATCTCTGCCCCCCACCACACTCTATTACAGGGATTTCACACACACAATCATTAACCTAACACTACCAACTCCACCACTAAACCATGTCCCTAAGCACCACCTCTACACATCTTTTAAATACCTCCAGGGATGGTGACCCAACCGCTTCCCTGGGTAGCCTGTTCCAATGCCTGACAACCCTGTTGGTGAAGAAATTTTTCCTAATATCCAGTCGAAACCTCCCCTGGCACGACTTGAGGCCATTTGCTCTTGTCACTTGTTACTTGGGAAAAGAGACCAACACCCACCTCACTACAACCTCCCTTCAGGTAACAAATGAAGGTATTTTGAATAGCATGAGCATTAGAGTCAGGGGGTACCTGCTGCACGAGCATCACACAGCTGAATTACACCAGCAGGACTGTGCAATCCAGCTAGAAGAGACACTGGAACCACAAGATCCCAGCAGCACAGTGGTGGTCAGGCATGGAAGACCCATTTCTGCAATGGGGTTTATTTTGTTGCTTATTTGCACCATCCCATAAGATTTCCTGAGCCCAGACATCCTGAGACCAACCAGCCAGGCCAGACCTCTGAGGAACTGCCAGGAGATGGTCTCTGTCCTCCATCATGAGCATAAAGCAAAGCCCGGACATGGTCAGAGCCCTGCAATTCCCCTTTGAGGACTGGTGACTGTTTAATCCCTGCCCACCGTGGCTCCTCTACCAGGTTAGCACCCTCCACACAGTCAAGGCTTGGTTGTCATACCCCAGCTCCTGGGATCACATGTGGGTCAGCTTTCCCACTAAACACGTACAGCACACTTTCAGCTGAGCCCTGTATAGTTTTGTACTTTCACTCATATTTGCATCTGGAGTATTTGTCTCCCTCCAGGTACAGTCTCACAAGCAGTTCAAAGGGAATTTACTCTGACTACAGGATCTGCTCTCTGGATGGAGTCAGGATGGATTTCCAGTCTGCGCTGAACTGCCACCTTTGCAAAAATATATTAAAAATTACATGAAAGTGAGCTTCTGATTTGAAAACCGTTTTCATAACAACACTGCAGTGTGTCACCAGAATTCAGATCAAATGTGATTAATTTTCAAGTCAAAAAGATGGCTCTCTTGCTCATATTAATTAGGGCTCCTGCTTGGTTAGGGTTGTCACCAAATTCTGCTCACTGGTGTGACCCAGATAGCTGCTTGTGTGTAAATGAAGGCAGAGATCAGCTCTGCAGCTGAAGCTTCACAAACAACTGAGCTAAATGTTTCCACAACAGTCACAGTCAACAACCAGTTGCTTTTCACTCACTGTCTGCTGTCAACCCTGTCAAAATGGAAACAAGCCCAACCTCATTCATCAGCTTAAAAAAAATCATCACTTGACATCATCCCCAACACAAAGATCTTCTCATCCTCAGAGCTAATGCACTGGACTCCATGCAAGCTGTGGGAGGGATGCTATTAGCAGGCAGCAGTGGGAGGTTTTGAAGTTGGATGTGAGCTGGGCATCCAGGCATGAAGCACAGCAGCAAGTCCTCTGAAGTCGCTCCATGCCAGATCGCTCCCTGTTACTCTCATCCTGTTTGAACTCGATGAGCTGGTTTCACTGTTTTCCGCACTGCTGGTTGTTCTCTCCTCTCAGGAAAACTTCCCTGTCTGATGAAAATATTTTGTTCCTTTCCAAATGACTGTGATTTCTGGAAATAATAATCTGCATCAGGCAGAAGAACTAATAGCCAGGATTAAGGAACAGGAAAAAAAAAAATCCAGGGTCATTCACAGCTTGAAACTCTGACCTGTTTCTGCTCAGCTGTCTGCCTGTCATCCTCCTCCTGGCCTCCTTACTCAGGTAAACTTTGCCCTGCTACTGTTAAACAGTCAAAAAAAGGTCTTTATTTCCTCTGCCAAAGCAGGCTTCTTGAAAACTGGTAGAAACCAGCCAGGAAAGCAGAGGGAAGTGGAATAATCAGCACTGTTTTTCAGACGAGGGAAATCGAGGCGTGGAAAAGGGCAAGTGAGTTTCCAGAGGTCACAGGGGCTGTCAGTGGCAGAGAGGAAAAGGGACCATGGGAGTGTGTCCTTCTAACACCTTGACTCACAGCCTCTAGGAGACAAACCTGGAGCATCACATACATCTCTGGCCCTGTTACAAAGCATTTCCCTGCCAGCAGCTCACTTCACAGGGAGGGAGTCCGAGAGATGGACCCCCAGGAGCACTGGGAAGCTGGGTGAGAGCAGGACCAGTGCCCTGTCTCAAGGTGTAGCCAGTCCCTGGTGACAGGTTTCCCCTTGGACAGCATACATCCCTCCTTCTCCCCCTTCATTCCTGCCCTGATGTTCACCTTACCCATCCATCTTCCCTCTCCTTCTTCATCCCTGGATAATCCCATTACTTAAACTGATGTCAAGCTTCTGCTAAACACTGTCACCTCTGTCCCTTGTCTGGGCTACAAAACTACACTGAGCATAGAGATACTCAAGAGCATGGTCATACTGGCACAGGCATTGCTGGAGTCTATAATTTGGTTTGGAAACTTCCCTCTGGGGACACTTGGGGCTAGAAAACATGACCTTGAGCCATAAGTTGTCCACACACAGGGGGCTCCCAAAAGTTTGAAAGAAACTGACTAAAGGCAACAGATGAAATACGAATCTCTGCTTGTACGAGAAATCCCTCTGGCTCAGAGCAGACATCAGGTCTCCCAGAGCCAGGACAGTTTGGTCTCAGGTGAAGAACCAGACTAATGAGGACCACTAGTTTTTACCGTGGCAGGGGTCCTACTCCCAGGTCTCTGGCTGTGAGCTCCTGGCTCCCAAGCTGCAGGCTCACATAACCCCCACAGCCCCCACAGCTGGCCACACATCCCCCAACAAGTGCCAGCTTTCTGAGTGGACCTGGAAGAGCAGGACTGCATAAAAGGCAAAAAGTGCTGCAGGGAGAGAACATTAAAATGAAACATTTAGAGAAATGCCTCTTTCTGTTGTGTCTTCCCCCACACCATCAGCCCAGCCTTTTCATGCTCTGCGCTGGGGGTGTGACTGGCTCTGATTGATTTTCCTTTCTTTCCATATTAAGCGAGGCAGCTGGGAAATGAACACCTCCCTCTGCCATGAAGCCCCATGTATAGTTTCTATTAAAAGGTTGTTAACTTGCTTTTTTTTTTTTTCTCTCTCTTTACAAAGTCTGTGGTTTTGCATGCCATTAAGAGAACCATAGGAGAGAATTTTAAGAGTTGTGAAATGCCAAATTACATTAAATAGATTCTGGATGATCTTAGCAGAAATCTGGCACGTTGACAAACCTGCTACACCACCCATTGTGCCCAATGTTAAGTCAAAGCCCTATTTGAATCTCCTCCGTGAATGCTACACGGAGTCCCACCAGCCCAAGGAATGGTCCCCGGTGACTATCCCAGTGCACTGCAAAGATCAGCTGCTCCATAAACCAGAAAGCCCCCGCTGCAGCTGCCCAGCTCCCCTGACACTCCAGCACAGGCCATCTTCTGTAGCATCTTCTGCTCTACAGACCAGACATCATTAGCCAAGTGTCTGTCAAGATGCTGGGGCTGATGGGCCTTCTCTCTGGAGTACTATGCAGTTTCCCTCCCTGGAAAGAGCTGCTTCTCCTACCACCCCTTAGCAGATGAGGGCAGGACAGCACAGAGCTTGTGTGATTGCTTCAGCAGAAGGTCCTTCCACCACATGCTCTCTAGCTAATTGGAAAGCTCGATGGGGGCTGAGGAAAGCAAATAGCTGCCCCGTAACATGCCTGAGTGCTTTCTTTCATCAAGGAAGGCTCAGCATTCAAATGAGCTGTGTATTTACATCTGTCCCGCTTGCCTGGAGAGCTGTGCTGCACACGCTTGGATGGGTACAACCAGAGGTCGCCTGGTCCTGCTTCACGGGGAGCGCTGCTGAAGGGTCTGTGGCTCAGCACCCCCTCGTGCCTGAGCATCACAGAGAGCCCAGACATGCACGTTCAGGGAGAAGAGGTAATACAGTCTTTCATCTATTTTTCCTACAGAGTAAACACCACCAATGACAACGTCAGACATCCAGGTTAGGAACCTTTCAGGGAAAACCAGTACTGCCCCCACATACCTGCCTTCTGCGCTGGGAAATGTCACCGTCCAACAAGAGCAGCTGAAGGAGACGTGCCCCTGCCTCAGCCTCCCCAGCACATATCTGAGGGTATTTGCTTGCAAGAAAACACCCAGCTGAGAGCTGCAATTCTGACTATCGTGGAGGAGAGGGAGGTTTAGTGAGCCCATCAACAGCCAAGGACATAAAGACTTGAGCTTTTATTCAAGTACTAGTGCTAGGAGCAGTGTGGGTAAAGGGTTTACTTCACAAAGCTTCTGGAGATTTCTCCTGTTCCAGCTGAACATGAAAGATCAAAATCTCAGGCTTCTGTGAATTAAAAATGAAACAAAACTAAAAACCACCTGGCTTGGGCCAATTAAAATGTTTTGTTTCAGTAGCTTCTGAACATGCTGTTAATAATCAGTTCAAATTGCAGAACAAGGGTGTTTCAAATTAGGAAATTAAAAATCTTGGTTGTCAAAGTGGGACTTTGAAGAACTTGAGGGCTCTTTTTTAACGGAGACATTTGTCAAAGCTGTTCTTTTTTTACCCACAAAAAGTTTCAGCTTCAATAAATCTGCTACACTTCTGACACAAACAGAGACAAGGAGAGAGAAAAGCCCGGCTGCCCTTGCCACCGTTTCAGTCACAGCCCAAAGCTGGTGGGAAACCAAGGTCACACCCAAGGTCATTCACTAAATCACCGTCACATCAAAGCTTTGAAACTATAGGACCAGTCCTGGATCCCTCACTGGCTTTTGTTATTGCCTTTCATAGCGACAGGATTTCACTAATGCTTTAAAATCTCCAGCCCATCTTTCATCTCCAGGCATTACATGCAAACGATATTACCTCCTTAGGAGATTAATGGGACCGTATTGCCCAGGAACTGGTGGTTTCCACATCATTTGCACTGCTGATCTAGGTGTGATCTTCAGCATGCTTTATGATCACTCTACCTGGGCAGCATGGACATGACCAGAGTGATAAGCAGCCACCTCTGCTTCATGTAGCAGAAGAGAAACTTCCTCAGCGCTGTTTTTATTGCTAAGGCAGAGCAGAAGATGTTGCTGCTCTTCAGGACATCAGCTTGGAGGCCCAAGCACAGTTTCAACAAATGATGCTTTGACACTTGAGTTATTGCAAGTGGCTCTGGGCATGGTCAGATCCCTGAACAAGCAGCAGACCAGTGTTTGCTTGGGAAGGGAGTTGGAGAGAGGCTCAAAGGCAGCAGTGACAGAGGGAAACCTGCATCTCTGAGGTCTCCACAGAGACAGAGATGACAAGAACACAGAAAAGAAGTAGTCCCCAGGGCTGTCATAACAAGCACACATCCACACAAAAGTCAGTGGAGGAAAAAAAGGAAAGATGCCTCGATTAAGCCACCTCAGCCACTTCCCCATGGCAGTACTGGGAAAACAGCCTCAAAAATACTTCCATGAAGGAAGAAGGGGTCTAGTAAAATAAAAAGAGGGGGTTCTAGGATTCCTGGAAAGAATCCTGGCAAAATCCTGGAAAGTGTCATAGAATTCCTAGAAAGCAAAGAATTTTCTAGAAAGCAAAGAATTCCTCCTACAAAGAATTCTAGAAAATTCTCAGAAAACATTTGCAGAGCTCCTGGTAAGAGCTCTAGGACGTTCCTAGAAAGCAACATGAGAAATGGCTTGAAAGCAACATGGGACATTCCTGGAAAGAAAAGGGGATATTTCTAGCAAGCAATGTGGGAATTACTAGGGATAAACTTTAAAAGTCCCAGAAAGTAATACGAGAATTCCTAGAAATCATATTGAGATATTCTTTGGAAGAAACCTGAGAAATTCCTGGGAAGCACCCTGGGAAAATTAAAAAAAAAAAAAAACATAGGATAAATTCCAGTAAAAGGAAGGGAAGATTCCTGGAAAACATTGTGCGACATTCCTAGAAAGCAGAGTGAGACTCCTGGAAAACAACTGCAGCAGGAAAATGCCTAGAAAAATCATGAGAGTTTCTAGAAAGGAACGTGTGAAAATCCTGGAAAGCACCTGGGGACAATCCCAGAAGTCTAGAAGCAAATTCCTGGAAAGCAACCTGAGAAATTCCCAGAAATTCTAGGAAACATGGAGTTTCCTAGAAAGAGCTCTGGAAAATTCTGAGGAAAGGTGTGATGGGTTCCTGAAAAGCACCACGAGACATTCTGGGGAAGCAAAGTGGAAATTCCTAAAAAGTATCCTGCAAAATTCTCAGAAAACACCACAGGGCATTTCTGGAAAATGTCCTGGGACCTTCCTAGAAAGCAATGGGGAAATTCCTGGAACTAAATGAGGGAAATTCCTAGAAAGCACCCAGGATAATTTCTAGAAAGAGATGAGTTCCTGCAAAGCATTGGGGATGCTGCTGGAAAGCACTGCCAGTGCTGATTTGGAGCGGGAAGAAGGTGTGAGGGTGGCAGCAGACCTGGAGAGAGGGTCAGGGGAGGCTGAGAAGGGCATGATACCCCCAGGATCCAGAGGGTACTGGAGATGAAAGGCAGAGGAACAGCCCTTATCCTCAGGAAGGTCCAGCTCGGTGCTGGGATGGCTGCAGAGCAGTAATGTCACGTCGGAGCCCCAGGCCTACACATGAAGGCAACATAAGGTCACATTAAGTCTGCCCACACTGGTCCTGATCCACATGCATCTAGTCTCTTCCTAGAAACCTCCAATGATGGATGAACTCCTTCTTCCATGCCAAGGCATCTCTGTACTTACCTCTCCCTCCTTCTGGGAGAGCTTCCTTTGGTATACAGCCTCCATCTCTCTGCCTCCTCTTGCCCTCTGTCCCTCCAGGCGCTGAGAAGGATGCGTTCCTAGGGTCAGAGGATAATCCAAGTTGGAAGGGAACTCAGGAGGTCTCTAAGTCTAACCTCCTGCCCAAAGCAGGGCCAGCTCTGAGGTCAGACCACATTGTTCAGGGCTTTGCTCACTCAGGTCTTAAAATCCTCCAAGGACGGAGACTGCACAGCCCTTCTGGGCACCTGTCCCACTGCTTGAATGCTTAAATGTCCTCGTGGGGAAAAACTTGTGCCATGTAAGGAGGATATATATAACCGCTCTGAGCCTCTCTTGTTCCAGATTACATCCATTGCTGGTCGTTCTCCCTCTATGCTCCACTGCAAAGAGCCTGACTTTGACTTCTCCATACCTTCCTCATGGAAGCCTCCTGAGCACGGTCACGGCTGTGTGGGCTGCCCGCACAGCCCTCCCTTCCTCGCTGGCAGGCGATGGGCCCATCTGCACAACTACTTCAAGACCAGCTGTTTTTTTCCATGGCTTCTTCAGATGCTGTTTCTCAGACCATTTCTGCTCAGGAGGAAGAAAAGATCACAGAGAAGTTGGTGGAATCACTTTTATGATGCTCCCTGCCCCAGCTGACCCCGCTGAGCAGGGATAACTCACTGGGAGACAGCCTGGCAATTATCTCCAATAGTCCTCCGCACATCTGATTGACTTGCCTTTGCTTTCATGCCTGACACTTCAAACGTCAGGGGTGGCAAGGCAGGGGGAGGATTTGGCTAATGGAATGGAACAAGGACTCCGAAAAATATAGCTGCCTCATCTGGAAAGCAGAGCATGTCTCAGCCTCCAGGTTATCACCTGCTCACCCAGGCTCAACAGCATGGACAGTAATCATCTGTAAATAATTAATTGTGAGAGGGGCAGAGGCAGTGCCCATGTCGCTCACTGAAAGCCAGCATAGGATGTGACCCCAGAAAGTAAAATTCACTCTTGGAGGTTCCTGTTAGGTGTGGAGAGGGCCCGGATACATCCCAGGAAAACTGAGCTCATACCTCTGCCACTGACCCCAGGCAGGTCCTTTAACTGGTTTGTGCCTCAGTTTCTCCACCTGTCCCTCTTATGCCACCCATATTTCATCTGAAAATGGCTCCCACTACGTAGAACGACAATATCCAGCCCCTCAATCTCTAGCTACCCAAATAAAACAAGCCTGAATCTGGCCGCTAGCAAGTGGCCATGGCACAGCTCACATCTGAGGGTCCAGCCAAGAGCTCTTCTCCTCAGGGCCAGGTGGCTTCACCCATATTGCCCTACAGGAACAGGTCCTGGCCTGCCTGTCCTCACGGCTATGCCCAGTCACTGGCCAGAAGGGTGTTGACTGGCAGGGACAAAAGCATTGCTCGGGACCATGCCAGTGATGAGAGAGGATGGACCGGTATGGGACGGTGCCCTGGCTCTCTTGGGTACTAGTGCAGACATGGCCACCTTGGCCCCTCTGGGGTGATCTCTGCCCTGTGGGGTTAAAAGCAGACCCACACGACCCCTTCCTTTCTGTCCACCCTGTTTAACTGTAGCTCAGGTGGCAGGTGTCCAACTTGGGCTTAGGAAGAACTGACTGAAGGCACCTCCCAGGGAACTGGTGTCAGCATCCCTATGTTCAGCCTCCCCCAAACCACCTGCAGAGCTGGCTGAGCATCTCTGTGGGGTGGTGGCTGCTCTCTGAGGGAATTCCTGCTCTCGCAGGGTGCAGGTTTCTGCCTACAAGATGGTAGCTGCTGCTAAGGCAGGGCCATGCACATCCACATGCTGGCTGAATAATGAAAACAAAAATGCCTCACTCCTGCGGGATGCTGTTTTATTGCCTGGCTTCTGGTTACTGCCATGTGACTTGCTTCCAGGGGACACCACCCAGCACTTCTGCTGCAAAAAGGACAAATGATTGCAGAGCTCGAGCTGCTGTGCAGTTGGGAAAGCAGATCAATATACATTCAGCAGATCAATCACTGTCTTGGGCAAGGGAATTCTAGCTGGAAAAACTCCTGCTTCTGCTGGGTCATTAGTAGAGCCCCCTGTTCTAAATCAAGGCCTCCGTCTAACAACAGTGCTCTATTTGATTAATGCTGATTAGCCCTGCTTTACTTGGTACGTTGATTAAAAGCAAGGTTCATTTCCCAGGTTTCCTTCCCAATCATATTCCCTGATTTCTTTTGGCACCCCCAGAGCCTCTTAATTCTTCAGTCCTCCAAGAATCTCATCAGACAAGGGCAATGCTGAGGCATTAACAAACAAAGGTCAGATGTGAGTTATATCCAAAGGGAATTAGATCTCTCCTGTGCTATGTTACTCTACATGGTGGACTGGCTAGTGGCGTCTTCACCTTAAAATGTTGCTCATGACATTTCAAAGGCAGATAAAAACCCATTGTCGCTCAAGATTTCATTCTCATACACCTCTGCTTGATTCCCACCAACTGTAGAAGCAAAGGGACCTCTATTGTCTCTTCTCCAACTTATCAGCTAAATTGCTGTAGGAATAGCTTTATGAGTTTAGACCAATGGTGCACCCAGCTTCTTCAGTGGCTGTAGCAGATGTGTAAAAATCAGTGGAAACAGGGCACATACAGAGTGGCCTTGATCCAGTCTTCCCAGCTTTGGTCATCTGTGGTTCAAGGGTCTTCACCAGCTAGAAGCCAAGCTCACAGGGTTTACATCCACAAACATTTGTCGAATCCCTCGTGAGCTCATGCCAGCCTCCACAATACCCTGTGGCAACAGCATGGGCAACACAAGTGCACTTCATGTGAAAAAGTACTTGTTTGTGTCTGTATCAAACCTACTGCTTGCTTGCTTTCAGAAACACCTAGTTATGAGGAAAGGGCAGCAATCATTCCCTTCCAGTTCTGCCCATGATATGACACATCTCTGTTGTTGCCCCTTTAGGCACCTCCTGTTCTAGCCAGGTAGTCCTACCTTCCCACAGAAGCAATTTTGCAGCTTATTGGAAGTTGTTTCAATAAAATAACCAGGGCCCAAGAAAACAAAGATCCCGTTCCTGCCTCTGTTTCACAATATGAAAGTGGAAACTCAGTATATCTTTAAAACACAACCAAGTAAATAACAATTTGGCACTGAGAGCAACGAGTTAATCTGACATCTGAATATTCACTGCTATTAAGTAAGATGAAGACTTGCCTCCTTCAGCTCTTATGTAAATAGAACTCATCTGCGATGCAGATTTTATTAATTAACTGGCAAATCGAGAAAACCCCAATAGGCTGTAATTGAACTTCACTTTGATGATAGATGAGGAGACACTTAGAGGCCATCCACTGTCTCTGCACAGTCACTCCTGGAGCTGCTGCCATCCCCACCCATCCTCACGGCAGAAACACTGCCCCATCCTGAGCAAAATTAAGAAGATCTGAGGGGCAGATGCCCAGAGCTGACAAGATACCCAGTACATTTGCCTCCTGGAGCACCCTCTGGCTGTTCACGCTGCTCTGCAGGGCATCACCTGGCAGGAGGCAGGCACTAACTTTAACAGAAGTGAGGATGCTCATAGCTCTGATGGGACTTTTACCTAATCACCTCTAACATGGAGAAGGGACACTCATTAGCACCGTGGAGAACTGGGTGGCTCAAGTTGTGCCTGAGGGTCCCAGGTCACCTATGCAATGTAAGATTTCCAGATACCTGGGGTTGGTATACCCTGGTGATAATACACCCTATAGAAATACACCCAAACCCAAGACCTAAGGCGAAGCACAGACCAGTCAGATTTATTTGTGTCCCAGCGGTGACTCCCTGCTGGGCAACATGGATGGTGACAGGGCAGCCCATGTGGGGAGAAGGCAGCCCCAAAGCCCCTCAGCAGCGCCGTGTTGCCCTTCTCCAGCAAGGCAGCACACAGCAGAGCCCAGCAGGAAGGAGATTAAGGTGTTATTGATGTAGGGGGAGAAGGGATGAACAAAACAACCCCCTGCATGGGTACTTTACAGTTCTTGGTGGGGAACTAATTTTGCTTTTATTTTGCCAGAGAAACAGCGAGGCAGCAGCGAGGCAGCAGCGAGGCGCCCACCCTCAGAGCTGCTGAAGTCTAGGTTCATCTCAGCACGGGAAGGGGAAGTGGCATTTGAAGCACTGAGATGTGAGAAGAGTTTCATTATTGCTCTGGATGGCCCCTTCATTAGAGGAAAACACAGTATTTAATGAAGGGGAAAGAAAACTGGAGCTCCCTGCTGCGTCTAGAAAGGCATCTTTTTTCAGCTTTGCTTCATTCCCCTTATTTATGGGAGAGAGGGAGGCTGGACCTATCCATCCCTGTAGCACCCCATCCCTGGGTCTCATGGGGGGTGCTCCAAGGCCACCCCCAAACCAAGATCTCCCCAAAAAGCAACCCACAAGCGCTGAGGTCTACCCCTCTCCAACCACATAGATTGCTACATGCTCAGCAATTCAGTGTGATTTCCTTGTTATCAAGGAGAAACTGAGGCATGGGAGATGTGTTATCCACACTTGGCATCAAGTCTGAAGACCATTTTTGATTAAAGGGCACTGGGAACACTCTCCCAATGGCTTCATTGCAAAGTGCCCAGAGATTATCAGGAAAGGACTTGGTTTCTCATGACTGGCTTAACAAACCCAACATGGGATTCACACATCAAGCTAATTCTTCCCAGCTGGTACCAATTATTTGCCAAAGTAGGCTTGCTCTCTCAATTACACCCCACAAAGTTTTCAGCATGGAAAGGCAGAACCTCTTTTCTTTCCATTCCTCCTCTCCCAGTAATCAGGGCTTTTTTTAGCAACATGTCAACAGACTTCAGGAGTAGAACCAGCTCACATTCCCTTTGCTGGGATGACTCTAACTCTGCTAGGAATTGAGATGAAAGGAAATTTGCTTTCATCCCAGCATAAGCAGTCAAGAAGTGGAGCATGAACAGAGAGATGACGAGCAGAGAAGCAAGCACTATGATTTTATTCTGGGTTTCTGCACCTAAAGCTGTCCTTAATCGCCACTCATGACTCACAGCCATTTCTTCCGCTGGGAGCTCCAGACAGGGTATTTTAGTTTCAGAGGCTCATAGACACGTTGGCTGGAAAGAACCTCTGGACATTTCCAGTTCAACCACTCATCATTTGCTCACAGAATTTGCTCAGGATCCTTCGTGACCTGTCCTGTTCCCAAAGTGATGGGCTTTGAAAATGTTCTGAGGTGAGAGAGCATTCTGCAGTGGAGAACATGTTGGATGAGGAAAGTAGTTTCAACAGTTGCCTTTTCACTGCTCTGAAAAACTCCCCAGACCACCTTCACAAAGCCAGTTGTAGCGGGAGATGAACTCTGGGACCTGCGTGGGCTGGGATTTGCGGAGGACAGCAGGAGGAAGGGTTCGATAAGATCTCAGGAGACCGAGTAAAACAAAAGGACAGAGGATGCTGCTTGCAGAAAGCAGTGAGGTTCAAGATAAGGTCAGGAGCTGGAGGGGGGCTGTGTGTGTGAAGGGTGGATAACCACAGACTCAGACCATCAAACCCAGCCATGATCTGACTTTAATAATTTTTTGCTGCTTGATTCTCAGCTCCAGCCAGAAGCTGGACTGAGGTTTGCTTGGACCCAGGATCTGAATCTGCTATGAGACCCTTTCCCTGTTCTGGCTGCTCCACCCTGAGAGCCAAGTGCCTTCATCTAGGGCCTTTGTGCATTATTTACAAGGCTGCAATGACCACAGCCCCTTCTCAAGCCCATCGCTAGGACCTTCCAGTGACTTCCAAGCAAAGGAGCGAGTTTCCTGTAAATTACATTTCCGGCAAGCATCTTTCCAATTAAAGATTATGAAATTAATTTACTGTTGCTTCAATTAAAATCCATTCAGAGCTAATACCTTCCTCTTTTCCAAAGTTATTTATTGAGGGTGGGGAAGGCAGGAACTGCACTTGGAGTCTCCAGAAGTTCTCTGGATTTGGAACAGACTCAGCTCTGCCTCGTTACGTGGAATAGGTCTCTGGAGAATGTAGGCTGATTGCAATCTAATTTATGGCATTCATCAACATATGAATTAATGCTGGGGTCTCAGATATGAGATGTCTCTATTTCCCCCTCCCTCCTTGCGCAGGCTCAGCACCTTGGCTCCGCTGCCACAATCCTTCCTCCCAGTACTGCTTCTTTCCTTCACTAGAGAAACAGCCTGGGGTTTGGTTAAGAAAGCTTATTTATAGTGAACGAACTGGGCGCCTCACCTGGCTTTCTGTGAATTAAAGTCAACTGAAACCAAGGAGGATCTAGTCCCTGTTTTGAATAAGTTTGGGATCTGGTGCTTAGCTGCTGTGTGTCTCAGCTTCCCCCTCTGTGACACAGGGATGCTGTTCCCAGCCTCCCTCTGAAAGCCACGGGGAGAATAAAAATACACTTGTGCTTTGGAGCCCTGCAGGGAATTTTGCAGAGGGCTTTTATGTATTTTACTATTGCTCCTCTGTATCGTTCTTGTCTTTGACCTTGGACTGAGCTGGACAGAAAAATAATCAAACAAAGCCACTTACATTTCAGGTGCCTGTTGGACACTTGTTAAAGAAAGCCTAAAACTGCAAAGTCTTCTGGTAGCAGACATTAACCCGTATGGTTAGTGGAAGGCCTGGAGCGGTTGACAAGGTTATAAATCATCAGTGGTGGTGGATGAAGGGCCACTTGCCTGGTCTCTGCCTAGAGGCTGGCACAGGCAAAACACAACAGCAAGACAAATCTAAGGCCAGAACGTCGGGTGTGCAGCATGCCTCGGGGCAGGGGAAGCAGGTCTGGGAGTAGGATGAGATGCGCAGAGTGCATTCAGCTATTTAAAGGGGAGACTTTTGCTTCGTGGACTTGAGGCAATAGTTGCATAGGGTAGCATGGAGGACAGGTATAGTCTGGAATGGGAGCTATAGGCCTATGATGTCTGACTGCTAGGGTCAGGCTTCCTTTCCTCAAGGCATAGCTCCCCAGCCAGAACTGCTTTTGAGGCAGAAATCTCAGTGTCTGTGCTCTCTCACCAGTCAGATCCCAGGGTCACCTTCAGCAGAGTCCCATTCTGGAGAGAAGGTCTGTGTGCAATTTCACTGAAGCTCAACACAACCATGAACAGAGGGGCTGCTGCTCCGTCCCTCACCTGTGCTTCCTGGATTGTCTCAATGTGCATGGACTTAGTGGATGTGGCTTAGTTTTTTTTCTCCTCTCTGTTAAAAGAAATAGAGTGGAAGGTCATTTTTACACTAAGCTGTAGATGACTCTGTCCATCAAAAACATCAAAGAATGCTCCAGGGAAGACACAAATAGGAAGCTCTCTGTGCTTGGTGGGACAGTGCAAGGTGTGGACTCTGACTGCAGTGAAGAAGACGCGAGCTGGATTCACTAGGAAAAGTTATAACCCGACACTGAAGGACAAGAACTGACTGCATGAGAGATCTCCTTCATCTATGGAACAGCAGGTTCAGCCAGAACATGCAATGCAACCAATATTTGGAAAGCCAAGAGCTTTGATGATCTGTGGACTGTTAGGTGTAACATTAGTGGTAATTTAATACCTTCGTAGCAGTAAAGTGCAGGAGTCAAAGGACTGTCTCTCTGTGTGGTTAGCAGCCTACACAAACAAATCATGCCTTGATCATTATGAATTTCATCTTCATCTTAATTCAGCCTTCTCCTCGAGTTTCAGCTCCTAGAAGGAACATTTCCCTGTCGGAGTTACTCTTTGGTACCATCAGGCAGACAGACTGGAAAATACAATGTGCAGCACTTTCATCACAAAATAAAAAGATGGAAGGGGTGCAATCACACCTCTGGTTGCAGGTGGGTTAAAAGTTGTTTCCTTACTTGTCAAATACATATTTTTTGACTTTTGCTGGTTCTGCTCCTGAGTTTATCCTATTCCAAAGTAATCAAGCATTTTGCTGTCACTGCCAATCACAACTGTCTGTTGCTGACAAGAGAAGCATTGCTGCTAGAGGTGGCACACTGCAGGGTGCTCGAGGCAATGTCCCTGCTGAATCAGCCCAGGCTGGAGCTTCTTCTTGCTCCTGTCAGTCTGGGGCTGCTGCAGTTCGTGAGAAGTTAGCTGATCTTGCCTGACCTGAATGGGGAAATGGAGTGCCATCATCCAACTTCACTCTTCAGTCCAGAAAAGCTGTGCCCACATCTTTCCTCCTTTCCAGCACCCACGTACCTAAAGCAGCTGGATGTTCTCATCTGTGATCCATCATTTGCACACACTTTGGAGCACAGGAAAGGGAGCTCCTTTAATGTGAGCACACCTGGCATGGCAGAGACGGCCAGGACGTGACCCAGGGGCTGGTTTCCCACCTGCAAGTACGGGAGCAGACTGCAGGCACAGATATAACCCAAGTGGGCAACACCGTATGGATCAGGCATGCAATGCCCCATGTGATGCTGAGCTGAATGGGTGCCTGGGAAATAGCAGGTGAGGGTTAGGAAAGGTGGTGGGGAAAGGGCACGGCTGGAGCGCAATCTGCAATGCAGAAGAGAGCACTGCATCACCTCTCGGATGCAGTGGCAGATTAATCAGGAGTCACAGAGTGTATTTGTAACCTGCCTGGCAACCCAGCTGCATTTCACATGCTCAGCCCTGCTCAGCTCTTCCTCCACACCTGAGATACCAGCACGACTTTACAGTTCCCATGTTAGAAGCAGGTCCTGCTCTGGGAGGAGAAAATAGAGGAGCAAAGACTTTGCAAGAGACGGACAGCAGAGCTACACACTCCAATGTGCATGTCTGGAGGGGAATTGGAACTAGTGTTTGGGGAAGTCTCTATTTCTGTACCTCTAGCTGTGATGGGGGAAGTATTTCAGGGAAGCAGCTAAGTTTTCCTACTTGCCTTGATAGATTCTGCGTCTCTGCCTTAGCTGCTGCTGTTGTTGACATTTAAAGTTTCCTCCTGGAGCCCACATGTTAGCAGGTGGACAGACCCCTCAGTCCTGCCCTTTCAAACTCTCTCAAATGGGGTTTGCAGTTTCTGCTGCATTTTGCTTGAAAGAAACAGCTGGTGACTTTTTTATTTTAGCTCTACATATCCAGCTTAGACAGCAGAGAAGACAGAAAGTGTAAAGACTGCCAGCTTCACCCTCCGGATCCCTTCAAGAGGCTTTGGGAGGTGATGGATGCCAACAGCCTGGCACCTTCTCACTGGATTTCAGGGCAGCGAAGCTGTGAGTGGAGAGGGACATGAAAAAAACCAGTACTGATCCACCTGTTGGGATGAAGCTTTCCTGTTCTGTTTGGGCTATATGTATCAGATTTACCCATAGATAAGCCCTGCAAATAATTTTCAGCTATTTTTACCTGTTCTGTGGGCAATCAGTGCTTTCTGGGGATGGAAAGAGAACACATAATTCACTCTTCCCACTTCACCTCCACTGTAATTATTCCCCTTGTCCTGGGCTTGTTTACTTGGGAAATGCTTCCCTTTCTTTCATGAAGCAAGTTTTTCATGCCGAATACTTTTGTGCATGTCTTCAGCCTCTCAAATCTATTGACATTTTTTAGGGTAGCAAAGTGAAGTAGCATAAGCCAAGCTGTCCGTGAGATGGTGCCACACACAGAGTTAAAACCCCACTTTATTTGCCAGAGACAGCAGATAGAGAAGAGTCTTCCTAGGCATTGCACTTAATATGGCATGTTCTTGATGTCATTTATTATTGTCATCTAGACTTCTTCAGCTTTGAGAGTATGAATAATACAGCATTAAAAAAACCTGTATTTTTTAAAAGGTGTTTTTATATATAGATAGATAAAGATAGCTCATTCTGATTCATCTGCTAAAACCTGCTGCTGTTCCTTCTTTGTTTTTTTTCAGGCAGACATCACTGAGCAAGAAGAACGCCAGGAATGGAAATCCAGCCTGTATTTCACAACTTCTTGTCATGCAGGAAGGTTGCTGACAAAACTCTGGAACAAGTCTGGAATTTGCTTGGAAATGAAGTCGCTGCTCCAGAGTGTAGTGCAGCAGCCGTGCACAGCCACGGCAGGGAGCCAGGGAAGAGCATCCGACCCGTCCAGGGTTGAATGGAGGTCAGCATGCCTCATCCCTGAGGCTGCAGAGACTGGGACATGAGCTGCACAGCCCCACGAGTTAGCATCTGGACATGAACGTGGATGTCACCCTGCAAAGCAAAAATTTGAGTGGTTTGAAGAAGTCCTGTGAAGACTGTTTTACCTTGTGCCAAATGAGGGCATAAATCTTTGTGCTGCTTATTCTGCTGAAGAGGCGCGGTGGCATCTTTGGTGGGGATCAGGGTATGGTGTTGGCAGCCAGCGCAGGAAAGAGACACAAAAAAAAACCTTAAGAGTGAAAAATGACCCTTGGGTAGACAGATGTCTCACTCAAAAGTGCAGATGGACATATCACTGCTGGAGCTGCACCTTCTGATTAAAGTAACCACCAGCTTCTGGATAGCTCTTGGCCAGGGGGAGACACGAAGCCTCCTCTGCCATGACACACTTCACAGCGATGAACCCCTACACTGCTCTGCACCCCGACAGCTCAGTTTGCGCCTGACAGTTGTTGCCACATCCATAGCCTGTCACCTCCATGTCCCTTCCATGCCACAAAGGAGACCACGCAGCCGGCAGCGGAGCTGGCAGCAGGGTCAGATCTCCAGCCGCAGCATAGCACCAGGCTGTGGGACTGCCTCAGGCTTCACCTTCCGTAGGAACCCTGGAAATTGATCCCTGTCACAGACAAGAAACCAGGGCAATGCTCGGGGCATCTCTTGCCATGTGTCAGAGCAGGTTTTGTCAGCTCTGCATGCCCACCAGCATTATCAAAGGCATGTCCCAGTAGTCAATTTGATTCTGTCTATACGGAAATAAAACTGTTTGTCTCTGGAAAACAGTGCTGTGACTGAAGCTACATAGAGAGTAAGCCATAAAATAAAAATACTAAGGAAATAGCTGAAACAAACACTCAGCATCCATCATGAGGGACAAGATCTTTCCTGATCCACTAAACCATTATTTGTTCTTGTTCCCAGGAGCGAAAACACAGCTTTTCTGCATGAGATATGTGTGTCATTGGATATGTGTGTATCCCTAAATTTAATTTGTCCAATTACATTAGGACAAGCAGCTAATTCCGAATTTCATTTTGCTCCCATAATCAACCCCTCTACCAAATGGCATTTGGGTGGAATTGTGGAGACTGTGATTTTTATTTAAAGTGATTTATTGGAATCATTAGCAATGTTCCCTAAGTGGAATCCATGGCAATCCTTTTAATCTTCCCCCCATCACAGTAAATGCAAACATTTTTTTTAATAACAGAGAGTTTGAAATATAAGGTTATTAAAATCCACACCTTCATATTTCTCCGTGCTCTCTCACTCTGTAATGGGATGGAAACCGTAATCGTGGAAATTAAGCCTCGCTTTCAGACAAGAGATGCAGAGGGTGTATAATGAACAATTAAGCATCTATTTAGTCACTTTGAATTGATATGGGTGTTAATGAAAATTAAAGAGGCCAACTCTACTTTCATTGCAGGGAAATGCAAAAGGTGGAGGGTGGTTTTTTCGGTATTACCCTAAGCCCTTCTAATGAATTCAGCACCTGCAGCAGACCTCAGAGCTCCCCCAAGTGCTTTTCCCTCCCGTTCCCAACAGTGCTCGCTGGGCCCCCAGGAAACCGAGGTGGGCTGCCCTCCATCCTGCTGGAGTGAGGTCTGGGCTGCTGTCACCAGCTGTCACCAGGCAAGTGGAGAGCCACCAGCTGATGGTTTGTTTCATCCTCCAATGTGCTGATTCAGAGCCACGTGTTTCCCAGAGAGACAGGTGGGAGACGGAGCTGTCCCAGCTGGGCCACCAGCTGTGCCACCAGCCCCTGGCCATTGGCAGCAGGACAGGGACCACCAGCATCCACACTGCTGGGTAGTCCAGGCAGGCTCTGCAAGGGGGTCTCTGTGTGTTCCGTCGTTCAAGGGTGCCCAACGGCAGGGAACCCCCAATGGCCCCAGCTTGGGGGGGCACAGAAGCTCATAAATGGCCCAGCCCCACAGCTGCTTTGGCCAGCACTTGCAAAGCGGTGAGGAGGGGAAGGTGTCAGCCAGGTCTTGGTACAATTTCCCTTTGTTTTTAAATGACAAGAAGACAGTTGGCTGTGTTGACCCATATCACATGGGGCAGAGACCCTGACCCAGCTCCCCAGGGGCTCTAACTCAGGTCTGATTAAAGCACTTGAAGGTGCTGAGGACCTGTAAGACTTCCAGAGCCAGAGCATCCCCCTTTGCCCTCAGTTCCTCTGATTAACCCCATACCCCGCACAAATACCTTTGCAAATACTTTGCCACAGATTGCCCAGCTTCATCCCCTCCCAGGAATAAAGGGGCACAGCGTGGTGGGAGCCCACCTGGCATGGTCACACCCAGAGCCAGCCACAGGGATGGCTCAGCCCAGCCCAGACACTCTCCCTTTCCCTCTGGTTGATGCACTGGTGCCATGGCAACAGCTAACACCAAACAGCTGCAGTGAAAATACAGCTTCAGAGCAGCTTCAGTCCCCAAGGACCAGTGGGCACATCCCAGGGTTGTCCTCTCCTCCTGGGGACCTTGGCCAAAGATGTACCTCCACGGTGGGGCAAAGCCAGACTGCACTGTGGTACCCTTGAGTGGAACCCAAAACTTGCCTTGCATTGAAGAGTATCTTCAAAATATCTAATCTTGACACATTTTCCCTCCTGGAAGGACAAAATCTGGTGTGGCAGGATTCAGAGTCTGAGAGAGGAGCTGTTTCCTTTCAGCTCCTGACTCCTGCCCTGTCCCCTAAAGCATCCCCACGGCTTCGTGCTCCGGAGGCAGAGGAGCAGCTCCAACCCCCAGGCATCATGATGCTGGGGCAGGGGGACATCAGGATGTGTCCCATTGCAGGATATGTCTCCATGCAGCTGCCCTGATCTGTTTCTGTAACCAGTCCCAGCTGTGTTGTTTGTGAAAAGAAATTTTAGGAGGCTGTGAAATGGTCCTGGGGGAAAGACGTCATTGTGACCTAGTCCACGCACACTCCAAGGGGGGCAAAAAAGCTTTTTCCTCCACATTTAATTTGCTGTACAATCTGTCCAGCACCTACCTGAGCCCTGGTGATTTTATTGTAAGGGAGAGATGTTGCCATTTTATTCTATACCCTTCCAAACCCCAGGCAGCTGGCAGGATTGCTGCTGGCTGGTAACACACACACAAAAAAAAGTTAATCTTGTTAATCTTTTGCTATTATTTCTCAGAAGCTCCATTTGGCTGCATTCAGGCCTAATGTGGTGATTTCCTCGCCCTTGTGACAGCTATTTCTTACATGGGGAAGCTGCACACACACACAAAAAAAAAAAAAAAAAAAAAAAAAAAAAAAAAAAAAAAAAAGTGAAAAATGGAGCTGTGACTTATTTTCACCTCCAGATATAGAAAGACAATTTCCCCCCTCTCTAAGATTTCCTCTTCCTTCTCTTTAAATATGTCCCAGTGCCTTCAAACCAACCCAGCACCCCAGTGAAATCCCATTGCCCAGGCAGGTGAGGAGATGTGTTTGCAGGGAACCTGGACCGGTTTAAAACCATCATCAAGGTGAGCAGGGGCAGGCTGGCAGGCTGGGTATTACCAGTTTACTCAGACAGCTAACCAGGGAGGGGAGATGGCGAGGGAGCTCAGCCCCAAATCCTCCGGGCTTTCTGCAAATCAAGCATCCCGCTGATGCCAAAACTTCGCTGGGTGGAGGCAGGGAGGGAGAGGAGCTGTGGAGAGCCCCGCTCCCCCGAGATGCCGGCGGGGGGACGATGATGTCTGCCCTCCTCCCGATCGGTTTGTCTCTGCCGGCAGCACAGCTGCCAAAGGCTGTGCTCAGAGCTTGGGGCCAGAGCTGGGGGTCACCCCCGAGGGGACACCAGACCTGTCCTGGGCTGCCGCTGGCCCACGCCGGCTGTGCCCTCCGGCAGCACCCGCCCACACGCTCCGGCTGCTGCCCACCTTCCCCTCCACTTCTCCGGGAAGATCCAGCGGCCAGATCAAGGCACGTCTTTTGGCATCGAAAAGATTAACTCCCCAGGGAGCAGCGGCGGAGGCTGAGCCTTGCGCTCCCACCGCGCATCTCCGGCTTCGCAGCACGCTCGGGAGTTGTGGAGCTGAGCTCT
>NW_010107745.1:50289-61914 GCF_000699245.1 Pterocles gutturalis
TGGCTGTTTGCAGGGAGGTCCGTCGGGAGCCGAGCACTGAATAAAACAAGCCGGAGCATCAGGCAAGCAGATCTGCTCCCTCGCAAAAGTCCTTAAGGTAAAACCCGAGAGCGGCCGCTCCTTGGGTGGGCTGCCCTGCGGAGACCACCGGCTCGGGAGCTGGGCTCGCTGCTGTCGCGGTCGTTGTCGCTGACTATGATTTTGTTTTTAAAGGAATCAGTCGGGAGATGCCGGCAAAAGAAGTTGTTGAAAGCCAGGCTGGCGCGGCTGGGGGGTGCGGGCCGGCAGCCCCGGCACGGAAAGCCAGGCGGGCGCGGCTGGGAGCTGCGTGCCGCCAGCTCCGTCACGCACCGGGAGCAGCTGAACTTTGTGGGGTTTGAATCTACCTTTCTCCCTTTCAGACACCTTGGGCAGCATCACGGGGAGAGTCACGGCACGGCACCGCACACCTTACACCTGCCGTTACCCGGACCGAGCTTCGGGGACAGCAAAGGGGGGATTTGTGTCTCTCCAAGAACCATCACCTGTGAAAAGAAGCTGGAGAAGGGCAATTTATCTTTCTTTTCCAGATGACTGAAAATACCTATGGGATCCTGTCTCTCTGGTTTTCATCAGTGAGTAGCATCAGGGAGAGATGGCTGAGGAACAAAAATGATATCAATCAAAATCATTCCAGCACCTACTTTTTCCCAAGGGACTTCATGCCCATAGGGGTTTGCTGCAGGCATTTCCAGGAGTGAGGACCAACGTACCACAGAATCATCCCTACCAGATCATGTAAGAATTTGCAAATACGAAATCTATGCCAGCAAGTCCTTCTCTGCCCAGTTTGAAGCATATGATTCAGTGTAAGCACAGCAAATCTGGCCTCTTTCTCCCCCTTTTAAATCTCTTGGGCTTGGAGATCTCTTTCCTCATTGCAATTATGATAATTTGCAATATCAGTGCCATCAAAGATTGGACCACTTTCCTCTCCCAGATCCTCCCCAGCGTTAACAAGACTCTGAACTTGGTACAGCAAGTGGAAGCCACCACCAGCTCGGTGGTAAGTGTCCTCCAGGACCCCGAGCAGGACAACTACCTGTCCAACAGCCAGTCCATGAACTCCAGCAACTTCACGGCTGGCCTGGACCACTTGTTCCAGTACTCATACTCGGACAATGACCAGCTTTACAAGGAGTACAAACCCCCTCCTCGAGATGCCATTCCTCTGCCCAAGGCTGTCCTCTACCTTCTCATGGCCGCGCTGGTGGTGGTGGCAGTGGCATACGCCATCGTTGGGCATCTCATCAAGGACCTCATTCACGACTTTATAGGTGAGTGCAGGCGTCACGCGTTGTGTGCATGTGGTCAAAAGGAGCCTGGTGCAGAGCCTGGGGATGCTGACTGGCGTCCCTCCTTTGATTTGGGTGGGTTTTAGATTAAGACTTGACGCTTTCACATTTGCAGTGTTAGTTTGTCTGATGTGCTGGGTTCTCCAAATTGAGCTATATGTTGATCAGCTTCCCAAAGAAAATCCTTGGGTTCAGCCCCCTTCCTAAAGAAATGAGGCTTGTGCATGTGTGCATGCGTGTATCAATGTGTATATGTATATGTCTGGGCTGCCAAACGATTGTATAATCTATTGGCCAGTTTCAGCTGAGCTTGGATTAGAGGTCTCCAAAATGCAAAGTTTCATGGCAACAGATACCTGAGCTCAGGATAAAAACCCACTAGTGCATTGTGAAAAAAAAACCTTAATCCCTTATGAGACACCAGTGAATCCACAAACTCCTAGAAGACACAGGTCAGCAGTCTGTGTACAGCACCTAGCACAACCATCACAGCCTCCAAGGCTACTGCAACAAAGCTATACGATGATAGCCCAAAGAGTGTACATTTTATGAGAACTGGCTTCCTGGCTCTTTCATTTCACCCTGTTATTGATGAATGAGGTCATTTGTCATCTGGGACAAGAGCACAAACACCCTGTTGGCTGCAGCCCCCATGGGCAGGCAGAAGCGCACGCAGAGGTGCAGGCAGAGGTGTTTGGCTGCTTACAGCAAGCCCTCAGTGGTACTCTTGCTGTTTGCCCCATCATTTGTAAGGCTGGTGGTGCTGGCGAGTGCAAATGTGCCCAGTTCCCTCCTGAATCCCCAGTACTTTCGGCCCCACACCCCAGCTCGCCATGTCTTTTTGGGGGACAGGACACCGCTGCGGAGAGCTGGTGGCAGTTTTCCAGCTCAGACAGTGGGGCAGGAGGAATCCACAGAGAGATTTAAGATCCCGGCTCCTGCAGATGTGCATACCCCTCCTGAAAGCTCTGGGGAGCAGTGTTCCCTGTGGGGGAGTGGGGCTGAAATCCCTTTGCACCCCCCTTGCTGTCCCTGCAAGCTCCATCTCTGTTGCGGGTGGGAGATCACACTCATCTGGAGCAAAATCCACATGATCCACATGATCCACATGATGCCTCTTTATTTCCCTGCTCCTGGGACACGGGAGATAAGACACACACTGGCCAAAACTCGGACTGGTACCTGCAGGACAGGCAGCACCTGTGCCTTGCTGATGGGAGGGCATCCTGACCAAGCAGGGGCCAGCAGATCTGGGACACGGGTATCTGGGGAGAAGGTATTTGGGACAAGAAGGGTTGAACCTCCTGGCAGGGAGCAGTGCTGGAGGTTTTACATGAGACTCAGCCAGGAAAACAGCAGGAAGCTGTTCCTGAGGAGTCCTTCTTTGCCCCAGCTGGAAGGGAACAGATACTGTCTTAAAGTGTTAAATATAACACTTAATCAGGAGCTTGCTGGGGCTGTAATGTCTCCCGGCTCTGCCGCTCATCTGATTTATCGTTGCCTTCCCAACAAAGGTAGGCAGCAGGGACAGCACCTAAAAATATATACGCTCCTGCCCTGAGATGCTCAAAGGACCAGGTCAGAGCAGGTTAGAAATGTCCCCGAGGCAGGGGCCGGTGCAGTCACAGTGCCCCCGTGGAGTAGACACCTCCTGCCATGATTGCCAGGGTCCCTGATGCAGGAGAGCACGGATGCGGATGCTCAAAACCACCCCTTGAGTGGGCACTGCAAAGCAAGGCTAAAATCCACGGAAATGTCACCCCCACCCCGCCCCAAGCAGGGAGAGAGGCTGATGCCATGGTCAGAGGAACCCGTGCCGCTGCCACACTATTTCCAGCTCAGCACCAACCAATGCTCCCTGGTGACCTTGGGCACCTTTTGCTTTCGCCCCAGTGTGGGATGGGGTCAGCGGGACCAAAGCAAAGGGACTTCCACAGCACTGTGGATATCCCAAAGCTGGACAGGCAGAGGGTCAGCCCTGGGGTCTGCCCACTTTTTGCCACTTTGGATAAAACCCTTTCCCCACTGAATGCCCTCGCTGAGGGCAGAGCATCCTCCCTGCCCTGGCTGGAGGTGGCATCTCTCCAAGATCAGAATTCCAGATGTGGGCTTCTGCCCCATCCAGGCAGAGAGGAGAAGGCATTTCCCAAACTCCAACAGCACTCCTCAGTTCCAAAACCTGCCTCCAGCTCGTCCTATTTAGCACTCTGGGCCCATCTTCGCACCATTTATACGCTTAAAATGAGACAGTCCTTGGAGGAGAGCAGTTGAGACCATGTTTGTTAGCGCTGCCAAGCAGCAGCCTGTAAAGAGAAGGTTTCATTTGAATGTGTTTGCATAAAATGACTTCGGGGACAAGACAGAGGGGCTGAAGGATAGTAAATAAGAAGCTGTCTATTAGCTGCTTTAACGCAATGCCTACTAACGCAATACTCGGCAGCAGCTCCAACCTCCACTATCAGCATTTCTGTGCTAATCATATTTAGAAGGATACAGAGAGAGATGGAAATAAGATGCCAAAGGGCTGGAGCCTGTTTCAGGGAGATTAAAGTGCGAATGGTTAATCGCTCCTTTAAACAGTCACTCGGAGACATCAAGGATGATTTGGACTCCTCAATAACAGCTTGTAGGACACTGCGGGGGGAGTCAGAGCATCACCCAGACCCGTGCGCTCATGGGGACCGCAAGAAGCGGGCACCGGGCTTGGTTTGGGATGGCAGAGGGGTTCTTGGGATGCTGCCAAGCTCTTCCCCTGCAAAATCTGAATGGATATTCAAGACACCAACACTTCTCTCACAGTCACTTGTTAAAAATTCAGTTAGAGCTTGTCCAGGCATCCCTGAGGGGAGATGAATGCTGCTGCCATGCCCAGTGTGGGGGGGGGGAAGCGAATGGGAGGCTGCATCGGAGGAGAGGGAAAGATGTGTTGTTGGAGAGGGGAAGGCAGAGTTCCCCTCTGCTGGGGTGGGGATCCTGTCTGTCCTCATCCCCCAGAGCACCTGCATATGGATAACAGGGCTCTGAAAGAGCCCCTCTTCAGCTCTTCCTTGAGATACCTGGCCAACTAAAGCCCAAAATTTCTTAATTTCTCTCCAATCCCTCCCCGCTTGCTCTGAGCTGCCAAAGTCTCATGTTTGTGACTTTCCCAAAACTCACTGGGAGTCTCCACTCGGGAGGTGATTGCGAGCTCCCTGAGGTGGGAGGATGGCTGCTGCGTGAGCGCAGCTCAGACCCAGCCACCAGTTAAGACAAATTGGGTCGGAGCATTTGGAAAGCAGCTTAACGCGGGTATGCTGGAGAGCTGCCGGAGACAGCGCTGCGAAGTGCCAGATTGGCAAATGACAAGCCTGTCGCCAATTTACGAAGAGCCTAATTACTGCAATCCTTGGGAATCAGCCCGCCTTCCCTCCTCCGTCCCTAGCAGTTCACTGAATATCGCCCTCACTTAAACACAAAAGAAAAAAAGGAAAAAAGAGGGGAAAAAAAAGTTTTACTGGAAACAAAGCTGTTGCCACGGAGACTGCTGCACGTGTGGTCCCCAGGAAAGCATCTCGCTGCCTGCACGGAAGGGGCTGTTGGTCTGCGTGGGAGCTGATGCTTGGCAGGGAGATCTTTGCCGGTGTCACTCGGTTCAGCCAAGGCATCCTCTGAGTTGCTGATCTCTGGAGGAGACCTTGAGGAAACTTTTCCTTTGGGAATGGGCCCAGGGCAGACACCCAGCTGGGGTTAAGGCAGGGCAGGCTCAGCGACGCTGGTGGGACTGTGCTGGCTGATGGCTTCGGGAGCATTCAGAACTCTAAGCCAGTCTCAGAGCAGGGTCTTTCTTTTCTTTGCCCTTTTGGCCCACCAGCTGTATTTTTATTTTTCAGCCTTATCTCTACATGCCACATTTCAGGCTTCTTTAGGAAAGCGTCTCATTGAACAAAGAAATTGTGCATGAATGTAGCGTTGCTGAAAATAGCTGTCGGGTGATCCTGCAGGGACTTGGGATCCGCTTTTAATTGCACCCACACAGAACCGCAGGGCTCTTAGGATAATTCAGCCCATGGCAGGGATTGCAGATAGTGTCTCACGCTCATCAGAGAGAACTTACATCTTCTTTTTGAGTTCTGTTTTGAGGATTATTCATTTGCCTCCCAAAGTTATGGGAAAAGGAGAGACTGTGTCAGGTTCCCTTATGTTGCCCCACCCTGGTGCTAACCCACCTCTGACACTAAACCCCCTGCCTCATTTTCCCTTTTGGTGCATGGGTGTGCATTAGGGGTTCCTTAGCTGCTGTTTTAGGACTGCTGATGTCTAGCAGCAGCTGCCGTAGGATAGCTTTCATTGCGTTAATTCTCACTACCAGCTCTTGTATTATAAGGCAGATGCCCCATCCCCGCATCCACCCTGGCATCGCTGCAGCTGTCAGCTGGACAAGCAGCCGCAGTGGTCTGGCCCTGAGAAAAGCAGGCAGAGGTGGCCCCACTCTAGGACGGCTGCTTTCACCACCAACCCTTTGAAGCATAAAGCCCGAGCAGTGAGATGGCTGCCAGGGATCAACCAAGACTGGCCTCGAGGATGCGGCATCCCAGAGCAGCGTTTCCATTCCTGCCATCGCGTGGTCCAGCGACGGGCTGCAGGATCGAGGACCATGCCTTTCTACTCCTCTGCAAGTTCTGGTCTTCCTCGAGCTGAGATTGAGCAGGGGTCCTCACTCTCTGGCCATCTTTGCTGTGCCGCCCTGGTGAATGCCTGAGGCTGGAAGATGCGGAGAACAACTGACCACCCCCAGGAGCATCCCTGCTACCCACCTACCACACCTGAGTCATCACCTCTCAGAGACCCGCTCTCCAGAGCAGCAACGCCCTGCGGATGGGACTGGGGTCAAATGCAGGCTTGGTCCAGGGTTATACTGGTGCAGAGAATTCCTTTTCCATGTCACCCCTTTTCCCCACCAGACCCTTCATGCCGGTGACAGTTCTGCAGAGGGAGAGTGTCCTTAGATGTCCAGCAGCAAAGCAGCATGCCCACATTGCCCAGGCTGCAGGACAGTTTTGACTCGGCCAGCAAGGCTAACGTAAGAGATTTCTGCAAAACAGGGAAGGAAGAACAAATTCAGACACCAAGTTAATTTAGAAAGACGTGAATTTTGGGGGGAAAAAGGGACCTCTTGCTAACAAATTACTACTGACCAAGACAGACAGAGATTTTTCCAGCAAAACAAACCTGGAAGATATCTGCTGATTTTGCTAATGAATAAGCAGAGTCTGTCCTGCAAATGAGACAGATACGAGGTCCAGCTGCAACTGCCGCATCGTGTCAAACACGTGAGGGATACCCTTGAACTCGTGTCCGTCGGGAATGCTTTGACTGGAGCAGGTCCTGCCTTGCTGCAGAGTATGAGGCAATCGCTGGGTCGGGACCTGTTTCAGACAAAGAGGTCTTCTGCTCCTGCTGCTGGGAAAAGGGCTTTTTTAGCAGCTGTTTTCACACCCAGCTCCATTTAAAGCAAGTAAAACTAGAGCACGAGTTTGATTGTTCATCTAAGATGTTTCCCCTTCCGTTGCTTGTTTCCATCTCTGCAGGGAGTGTGAATGTCTCACTCGCTGGGTTGCATTTACATTTTGACCCTTTCTCTCACCTCCTCTGCTCTTCTGTCAGGGACATCTCTTTTCCGGTGGCTGAAGTGCCTTATGAATGCTGGGGACCTGGCCAACCCACTGGGATGAGTCTGGATGTAGAGCATCCCTGTGCCCCTGTGCACGCGGGCAGCAGGAGGCTGCTCCCTGCTGCCTGCACTGTAAGGGGTTTCCAAGCAAGGACAGTCCCTCATGCCACTGGTATGAGGAAGGGTAAAACACACTGTGAAATCTGGGCAGCCCAGAATGTTATTTTTCTGCCCGCTTGGATCAGCAAATCCCAAGGGCCCTGCTTCCAGGGATGCTGTTGAAAACTCAGGCAGAGCTAGGGAGGTGTAAGGGCACTTTGTGCCACATCACTCCGCTGTTTAGGGAGTAATGCTATTCCACAGCTCCTAATTTACCCACTCTACCCTATCTCCTCTCCCCAGCTCCTTTGGATCAATGGCTCCATATCGATCTCACCCCATCTCAGCACTTTCTGCCTTGCCTTTGCCCCTGCAGGGGGGAAAAGAAACCTCAGCAAACGCGCTGAGCCCCAGCAGCACCCGGCGAGCAGGGAGGGGTGTGTCTGGGTTAGATGCTGCTCCCCCAGACTGGCTGAGAAGGTCACTTTGTCCCTCTCTTTCATCTAAGGCATTCACATACACGAGCATTTGCGTGCCCTGATTTTGCTGCATGTGTTACAAGCTCCTGCCAGCGGCTGTGAGCATTTGTGTGCCCTGATTTTGCAGCATGTGTTACAAGCTCCTGCCAGCGGCTGGGCAGGGGCAGGCAATGCTTTTCCTTACCTCCAAAGTGTCACCGTCCTGGGTCTGGGGGTGCCACTGCCCCAGAAGCGCATCGTGGGATCCCCGCTTGCCCCAGCTCTGCCCTTGGGTGCCTCAGGTCCATTGAGTGTCCTGGTTCAGCCTGACTTCACTTGCCTTCTAGCTAGAGCACCTGTGAACTTGAACGTGGACTTGGCTCCAAAAAAGGATTTAGTTTTCCTGTCAGTGCCAATTCTGGCCATTTTCTGTTGTTCATGCAGACCCCCTGCCAGATGTAAGGGATGGAGAGAGAAATACCTGCCATGATGCTGAGGGCTTCAGCTGCCTTCTGTCGGTCACCACTGTCCCTCAGCTCCCAGCCCCTCACCACTCCCCATCACATGATTACAACCCCCTGTAGGGTTCATTATTCAGGGTTTTTAACACATGCTTGTGCTTGACATGAGGTTGTGCATCCCATCCCCTGCAAAGGTCCTTCCACATCGGAACAAGGTTTAATCACATCAGGACCAAAGATGTACAGCTCTACACCCTCCCCCTCCTCATCCCTCCCCAGACACCCCACGGGGAACCCCAGGGGACCCCAGTTTCTCACCAACAGGCTGAGGAAGTTGGGGAGGTGCATGCATGGCTGGGACGGAGCTGGCCGGCCGCGGCTGGCGTGGGAGATGCAGGCGTTGACATTTTTATAGCTGCTTCTCCAGGGTCCTGCTGGCAGGAGATCCTCCGCCAGCTCCACGGGGCCTCGCTCCCCTTTTCCACACATGGCAACACGCTGAAGTTACAGGCCATAAATGGCCACAAATAACGTGTAATTGTGTAATTACTTCACTCCTTACTTACACAGTCAAATCATAAAGGCATCGCAGTAAATACCCTCTAATGACAGCCTAATTACATCTTCCTGCAGATTACCGGGTAATTAGATCCAGCAGGCTCCAGAAATAATTCCCAGGGAAGCAGCGGTTGGGATTAGCGCGTACAATCCAGCCCGCGCTTACCCGGGAATTAGGCTGCGGCAGCCTCACGCAAGCTGCCTTCCCTGGGCGCCCCAGCCAGCCATGTCCCCTTTGGTGACGATGCACCGTGACCCTTTTCCCATGGAAAAGGCTCTTGCTGAGCCCCCCAGCACTCTTCTGAAATACCCATCCTCTGTGTTTCTGCTTTTAGCTCTTGTTTCTTCTGCCGCCTGCAAACGTCCCCAAAGGTTCATGGCTTGGCCACCAAAGCCACCTCCCCTTGCTCACAGACGTGCAAAGCCGTGGTCTTTGCTTCCCATTGCAGCCCTCACCCAATGGCTCCCAGGATATCTGGGGACCTGTCACCTATTTTTCTACAAGTTATTCCCCTTCTTCCCTGCCGGACCAGCCCCTGCTCCCACAGGACTTTTACCGCTGACGTCAAGGAAAACAAGCCAAGACCTTTAATAGTATTTGTAGGAGGCAATCTTGTTATGGATTCCAGATCCGCCTCGCGCCAAGCGGCTGCACGGGGGCTGGCACAAGCCTAGGAGGTCTTGGAGGCAGGAGGGGGGGTCCGGCTGGTGCAGACCCAGCCCAGGCTCCAGTGCCAGGCTGGGAAGCAGCTGGTGGAGTGTTTGGCTTTGGTCTAAATCCAGTAAATTTAAGCAAAATGGAGGTTATAAAGGAAAAAAGACCTAAATGAACCTCCTGGGCTTGGCTGATTTCCTCCGGAAGGGTTGTGATGGGGAGTCCACGCTCTGGTGGGGGCTGTGGGCCATGCAAGTGAAAGCTAAATGCCCCAGCTGGGACTTCAGGAAGACCCAGGGCTCCCCAAAAGCCTTTGGACCACATCTTTGCTGAGTTCCCCAATCACTCTTGCCAGCACCACAGTAGTTGTGGGGACTGTGGTGATTCTTCTCCTGCCTTTCCCATCACACTGTCAGCAGACCCTGCTGGTGCGGTGATGGAGATGAACAAAAGAGGAAAATCAAGAAAAAAGTCATTCTCTGGACACACAACCTGTGCCCAGCGTGGTGGGAGCTCTCTCATCCTCAGAGCCTGCACCCACGTCCAGCCAGCCCACCCCAGGCAGCAGTACACAAGCCCCTCTGGTCCCTGCCCAGTCCCTGTGGCGGGGTGCACACAGCACAAGCATCACCCCAAAAGCCATGCCCTGCACCCTTGAGGATGATGTGGCCAAATGCCTTTAGGCTTTAGGCTGGGGAAGAAAGTAAAATATTGCATTGCAATAATGACAAAACTTCTGGGTTTTCTTCAAAATGAAGGAAAAGCTTTAAGGCTTTTAGAAAAACCACAAAATTTGACCTACAGTGCACACACTGAGCATAGGGAGGACCACAGGTCATTCCTGTCTCTCTTCCTCACCACTGGGTACCCAAGAAATGAGACCTTCATCTCCCTTCATACTTGGGATCTCACCCTGACATTTGCCATCATTTGCCTCGGTTTTGCCGCAAAACTTTTTTCCACAGCCCACAAAGGCAACCTCTTGCTGTGATTGCGTTTCCCTGTCCCCGCTCTGCCAGGCAGCTTGCATCCCCCACCAAAGACCTGCAACTGAAATGCCCCATGGGGACAGAAACGACTCTGAAATCCCCCCTGCCACAAAGGAGAGAAATGTTATTTCTCTAGAGCAATCCATTGGCAAACAAGCAGAGTCCCTCAGATACAACTAAACCAGGCTGATACTTTTGTCTGCCTACTGGTAGCCCTCTCTGCTTTATTTTGGTAGCAGAGCTGAAGTAGACATGTCCTGGTCCTCCACTGCCCACTGCTGCCAGGTTCTGGCTGGCCTTAGGGGCTCCTCTCCCCTCACCTGGGTTTCCCCAGCTTTGGTTTCCCCATTGCTGGTGCCTCCCCATCACAACTGAATATGGCCTCACACCAACAGCCAAATTTACACAAAAAAAAAAAAAGATATTTGGGAAGTGGCAGCCCCCACCTTGACTGAGCCACAGCCCCCCGTGCTGCAGGGGACATCTGGGTCCCACTGGCATCCAGCAATGACTACTGGTTTTTTGAGGTGGATCAGTCACCCCCAGGGTTGGGAGAGTGGCCAGATCCGCTCAGAGCCACATCCTGGAGCACTGGTGGCCTGCTAGAAGTGCAGCTCTAAAGTGTCCCTGGAGGGTCTGAAGCCCTGTTGCGGCTGTGATGCACTCCTGTGGTGGATGAGCCATGTCCCCAGCCATGCCTCCAGCTCCATTTGGATGTCACACAGTTATTTAATTATCCCCTCTGTTTCCTACAGCACAAACCCACTGTGGCTGTCCTGGGGATGAGGGGGTGAAAAGGGTGAAGGAGATGAGGAGGCTGCGTGAGAAGTGGGGCTGTCTGTGTTTCTGGGGACAGAGCCAGGACACAGCAGGGAGTGGGACTGCAAAAACCCACTGTAGGAAATCCATTGCTTTCCCGTGCCAGAGAGCCCAGATGCACACTTTGCTTCGGAGACACTTCATTTTCATTTTTGGGATTACCAGGGTGATTTCATTTGCCTAAACCAGGAGGGCTTCCAGAAACCAGCAGCCTGAAAATCAGTCGAGTGCTGGGAAGAGCAGAGACCCTGGTACTGGGGGAGCCGGAGGGGGCTGGAGGAGCAGGGTTGGGTGACGGACCCTCCTGGGTGGTGAACACCCAGAGTGAAACGTAGGATGGAGTTGGGGACAGTGATTTTCCATCCAGCTTTGACTCTGGCGCCAGGCGGAGGTAACCAAGGGCTCATGTTGTGCTTTTCTCTCCTCCAGACTGGATCTTCGGCCCCAGCCCAGATGACAACAGCAACAAGAGCGACGTCAACTGCATCAGCAACAGTGTCAACGAGATGAGCGAGATGCCCGAGGTGCCACGGCACCGGGACCGCCATCCCCAGGATGTGGTCATTGCCATCGGGGAGACCTGCCACCTGCCACAGCAGACG
>NW_010107745.1:61936-64870 GCF_000699245.1 Pterocles gutturalis
GATGCAGCAGCGGGATGGCGCAGAGGGATGGTGCAGCAGCCGTTGTGCAGGACAGGGCGGCGAGAGGAAGGGATGGGCAGAGCCAGCACCATGGAGCAAAGCCCTCCTCGCCCTGGATTTGCCAACCTTTAAGGACAGTGCCAGGGCGGGCAGCATCACCCCTTCTCCTGGGCTCCCCGCCCTGATGTCTGCCCGTGGGTTCATGACCTCCCTTTCTTCCCTGTGAATAGCAAAAAAAAAAAAAAATGCAAAATACACCCACCAAACAAAGCTCACAAGAGAAACAAGCCAGAGAAGAGCCAGGCAGTCTTTTGGTGTGTGACTGTCCTGGGGATGGGGTGGTGAAAAGGGCAAAGGAGATGAGGAGGCTGAGTGAGAAATGGGGCTGTTGGTGCTTCTGGGGGCAGAGCCAGGATGCAGCGGGGAGCTGGGGCTGCAGCCGAGGGTGCAGAAAGGCACTGAGAGGCCAGCAGGGGCCAAATCCAGCCCATCGATGACTTCCCTGGGCCATCAATCCTCCCTGAACCATCACTCCTCCCTTTAGTTTTGCAGCTCCAGTTCGCAGCCCATTTCACCACATGTGCCCTGCAGCTGTGGGGCTGAGGGGTGACAGTCACAGGCCACCTCCCCAAGGACCCATCCTCCTCAGTGCCCAGGGTTAGGCCAGGGCCACCATCTCCCTGCCACCACCAGCCCTGGTTGATCCCAGCATCTCCTGACCAGGAGTGGTCCTGTTGGGACCTGGCAACCCCTCATTCTCTGAGGAAAGTGGCTGGAGAGGAGGGCAGGGACCCCAGCTCTTCATGGGGGAAAATAGCCCCTATATGGCTGCATCCCTTGGACTCATCCCAGCGTGTCCGTCCCCCTTGTCACCCCCAAACTAGGGGGTGCTGGCTCTGCACTGGGGTCAGTCACATGTGCATGCACTGGTGGAGCGGGGAGATATCCCTCATCTCACTGGCTGCCTTCCTCTTCCCTGCCAGGGCACCACCACCCAAAACCACCCTTTTGTCTTCGTGACACTTCTCTCTGTCCATCTTCTCCCATTGCTAACTCCAGGTGGATCCCTGCTCCCCACTTTTTAAGGGGCTCAGGGAAAGCCAGCAGCAGCCAAGGTGGAGGGCAAGCTCCCAAACCAAGTGGGAAAAGGAGCATCCTGATGGTTTCACTGGTGTTTTAAGGCCAGCTCTTGCCCCGCTTGGAGTTTTAAACCAGGATTCGTCATTTCTCTGTATAGCAGAGAAATCCACATCTTTCATGAACTTAAAAAAGGCTATACTGATGGCCCAGAGACCCCATCCCGGGATAAGGTAAGTGGTCAGGACCTCTGCCTCTTGTGTTCAGGGAAATGAGCCCTGCCTTTCCCAGCCTGCGGTACCCAGCAAATCCCAACAGCAGGGGCCAGAGCATCATTTTTCCCTTCTGAAAGCAGTTAGGGGAAATGGATGTGATTTCAGCCTCCTGCTCTGATGACTTTTAATGAGAGCCATTACCAGTGGTCCCGCTGGGGCTTTGTCAGCTTTGCAGCAAGCAAAGACAATAGTGAGAGTACCACAGACCCCCCTCCAGTAATTAACTATTTCCAATCAGATACATCATCGCTGCCACCATCATTTTCCTCCCATTTTTTTGGCCCTGGGTTTGTAACACGGCTGCTCTGGCAGCTGCCAGCCGGCTCCCATGCTGGGGCTGTCGAAGGGAGCCAGGCTGCAATGCCATGGCAGCACCGGTGGATGCTGCAGGTGATCCTGGGTCTGTCAGCCCCTGGGAGCAGGGCTGCAGCACCAGAGCTGGCTGTGGGCTGGGGAAACTGGGAAGGTCCAGATTCCTGGGGGACAGGAGATTGTCCGGAGGTGGGGGGAGCTGATTTCCTTGCTCCCCTGCCCTTTCAACATCTAGAAGCTCAGCATCGGGGTCAGCCAGATCCCCCTGGTGACCACTGCAGAGGGATGGTGAGACCATGTGTCTGGCACAGACACTGCTCTCAAGGGGACCTGTCCCTGCCATGGGGATGTGCCACTCACCGGGCACCACTGGTCCTCCTGTGGCTGCTGGCAACAGCCCCAGCAGCTCTTCTGCATAGGGGACCCATTGCCCACCAGCTGCTGGAAATAAGGTGGAGGCTTCCCTGAGGATGGAGGCAGCCACCTCCACTCCAGCCAGGTTCTTGCTCCCTTCCCATCATGGGTCCCACATGTCGTGGTTTGACCGTGAGGAGCTGCTTCTGCCCCCAGCAGCAGCTTGCACCCAGGGCCACAGTGGCTGTCACCCACTCCAGGCCACTCCCAGCAGCAGGAGAAGGCAGGAGCCCAGCTCCCTCATGTGGCTGCCTGCTCCAGGTCCCACTGGGCTGCTCAGGGCTGGGAAGGGGACAGTGAGGAAGCGCCCTCGACCCACTCCCCTCCCCAGCCTCTTGGAGCCAGGACCCCCCTTTGAAGGCCATCCTTTGCAGGAATGAAAAAAAAATCTTGGTGCTGTGTCCAGCTCCCAGACCAAGCGAGCCCTCGAGTAACATGACAGTGATGTGCACACTGGGGGAACCCCCAACCATCTCCCTGAGCTCCAGGGTCATGGCTGGGCAGAATCAGGCTGGCACTGGGGCTGTGCAGGACCCCACATCTGTACCTTCTTTCTCTACTGACCCCACTGGAACCTGCCACACAGTGGGGCAAAACCCCAGGGGACAGCAGTTTCCCACACCACCTTCCTTGGCATCCCCCCATCCCTGCATCATTGCCATTATCTGGCACCTGCCTTCTTCCCTGCTTTGTCCCCAAACATGTCACTAGATACTGCACTAGTGCTGAGCTCTGAGGATGCTTGTGAGCCTATCAGAGTCCCATTTGGAGCCATTTCACCTCTGGACACTGGAGGCAGAGCGTGGCTTTTGGCTGAAAGCAGCCCGTGTCCCTCCAAGCAATCAGTGGCTTTCAG
>NW_010107745.1:64925-66139 GCF_000699245.1 Pterocles gutturalis
CGGAGCAGCTCTGAAGCAGGGTTCCAGGACAGGACCAGGCGGATGAGCAAGGCTGCGAGCATGGGGATGGGACAGCTGTATGGGGGCTGGTGCAAATGGTACAGCAACCTCATCTGCTCTCCTTGCCCACCAGGACCCCCTCTCTGGGCTGGGCTTTCCCCCCCAGGCCTTTTCTTGGTCTCCACATCCTCCAAGCAGGGAACAAGGGTCTGGCCATCCCACATCAGGGACCCAGGGAGAAGGTCCATGGGAAGAGGTGCTGGGGCTGCTTTATGCGGGGAAGGTTTTGGGGGATGCTTGGGGGGGGAAAAAAAACCAGGCTTCTCCAACTGCTCCAGTCCCTGCATCTCTTCAGTGCAGGAGATTGCTCTTTAAGTCCCTGTTTCCTCCTCTAAGCGCTTTAGGGAGCAGGGGCAAGAGATGCTGGTGCTTTTTATAGCAGCCATAATCCCTGCTGCTCATACTGCCTGCCCCAAAGCTAAGCCTCCAAAACAGGGGCTGCTGCCCAAAAACTGCTCTGAACCCATTCGATTCCCAGCATCACCTCTCTTCCCAGGCACAGGTCCCATCTGGGGCCAGTTCTGGGCCCAAAAAATCCCTTGCAGAAGGCATCGGAGGGCCTCAAGTGGTGCACCCCCCTCCCAGTCACAGCACTCTGATGGGGAGGGACAGACAGAGGGATGTACAGAGACACAGGGATGAGCACTGGAGCAGCTGCCTGGCCTCCCCGCTCTGCTCAGAGTCTTATGGAGCTGGAACCAGCCCCACTGCACAGCTACAAGGAAATCCCCAGGAACAGGAGGAGCTGGGGGAGGCTGGGGGTTTCTTGACTTTCTAATCCCCCCCTGCCCCCTGCCATTAATAAGAGGGAAACTGAGGCAGGGAGGGAGCAGGAAGGGGCAGAGCACTCCTGGCCCCCCAGTGCAGGAGCAGAGCCCTTTGCAGGGCAGCTGATGAGCTTTAAAGGCTGATGAAGCTCCACGCCTGGACATAACTCCCAAGATATGAGCTTTGGTGTTTTATTGGGGTGGTTTTAGTGCTGGGGTGGCTGGTTTCCCTTACCCAGGCTGTGCCTGCAAAGCCAGGGATGGCATTTGGGCCATCCAGGCTTCATCCCTGGGGATAAGTGTCTGGAGAGAAGGGATGTGAAATGGGGGTAAGACGGGGCAGAAGCAGGTGCCTGGGAGAAGCATATTTCACCTCCCATCCCTGTC